>NC_088794.1:53199449-53499845 GCF_011386835.1 Chrysemys picta bellii | reverse complement strand
GTTCCCGCAGTCTCCGCCGCCCATTGGAATTAGGTGCACCGGGTCCTGGGAGGGACACGGGGCCAGAAGTAGGGACAAGCCAAATCACCGGCCTGCAGAGGGAGCTCCAGATGCTGGATGAGCTGATTCCCCGAAGAAACCAGTAGGGGGCGCCGCAGGGGTGAGTCCGGACCGCTACATGGCCCTTGGTATAGGAGGGCTGAAAGGGATCCCGGTCATGACCTTGGATGGATCAGACCACCAAATGAGAGAGGCCAGAATGTCCAAGGGAACAGTGACCCTGGAGTCTATGAGGTCTCTGGTTGGCTTGTAGGTAGAGCGAAGCAAGGCCTGTAGGCACCGCAGGTGAAGTCTCACAAGGGGCGTCATGTAGGTGCAGGCGGCCATGTGTCCCAAAAGAGAGAGGCACTGGCATGCTCTGGTGCAGGGCTTGGGGCGAATGCAGGCAATCAGGGTGCTCATTGTGGAGAACCAGTCCACCAGAAGGAAGGCTCACACAGAGAGCCCCTCTAAAGTTTATTGTCTGTCTAGGTGACTTGTGTTCATTCACGCAGACCCCTAAGGAGGTGTCAAAGAGACTAAATCATGAAGACAACTTCTTGCCACAATTGTCCCACTAAGAAGCCAGTCGTCCAGGTACAGGAATACCGTACAAGTCCCTGGCATCTTATTTGGGCTGCTACGACTACAAACACCTTAGTAAAGACTCTTGGTGCTGTTGCTAGGCTGAAGGGGAGGATGTGAAACCGGTAATGTTGCTGCTCCACCTTGAATCTCAGGAACTTCCTGTGAGACAAGTGGATGGCCACACGGAAGTATGCATCTTTCATGGAGCAATGAACCATGATTCCTCCTAGAGGGAGGGAATTATCAATATCAGTGTGACCAGCCAGAATTTCAGCTTTCTGATTAATATATTTAGCTGACAAAAATCCAGGATGAGCCTCCACCCTTTTCCTTTTTTGGGGATGAGGAAATATGGTGAGTAGAACCCTTTCCCCTGGTATTGAGGCAGGACGACCTCTATCGCACCCTTGAGAAGCAGAGAGTCTGAAGAATCAATTGGTGAGAGGGATCCCCAAAGGGAGTCAGGTGGGAGGGTGATGAGGCAGGAAGGAAAAAAACTGTGTGGAGTATCCGTGATGGATCATGTCCAGTACCCAACTGTTCACGGTGATCTTGCTTCAACTGTGGGCAAGGTGGCCACCAAAGATGACAGGGGGTGAGATAGGTGGCATCAAAGGTTGTTCACAGGTCTCAACCCATATCAAAAATTACTCTTGGACTGCAGCTTGGAGAGGATTGAGAAGGTGGCCGGGGCTGGGAAGCGAGCTCTTTGGGACCTCTGTCATCTGTGCGGAGGTAGCTATTGATAGTAGGATGGGTATGCATTAGGCGGATGTAGTCTGAAGGGCTGCCTCTGGTGCTTTTTCCTGGGGGGCAGGGTGTAGATTCCCAGGAACCGCAGAGTAGAACACGAGTGCTTCAGAGACTGCTGAGACTCATCCATCTTGTCATTAAAAAGGCTGGCTTTGTCGAAAGGGAGGTCCTCAATAGTGTTTTGAACCTCTCTCAGGAAACCCAAAGACTGGAGCCAACAGTCTCTGCACATAACCAGTCTGGTGGCCAAGGAACAGGATTCAGTGTCAGCTGTGCCACCACGGCCTGGAGGGCCACCTTTGCCATCAGTCTCCCCTCATCTACCAAGGCCTGGAACTGGGCCTGGTCATCCTCAGGGAGCTTGTCCTTAAACTCTGCCAGCCCGCAGTAGATACTGAAATCATACTTAGCAAACAGCACCTGGTAGTTGGCTACGCACAACTGCAGCCCCACTGAGGAAAAGATCTTCCTGCTTAGGAGGTCCAACCTTTTCGACCCCTTGTCTGATGGGCTCAACTTCTGTGGGTGTTGCTGAGCCCGCTCCACAGCTGTTGTTGAACCCACTCCACAGTGAATTAGAGGCCAGGTGCATAAAAAGAAAATTGGTCCCTTTGGCTGGCATGAAATAGCAACTCTTGCCTTTTTCGTGGGAGGAAGACACATGATACGGGCATATGCCAAACCATCCTGGTCAGTGCCAGTATGGTCTTGTGTATGGGAAGGGCCATCCTGGTTGGTCCCTGGGGTTGAAGAATATTCAGGAGATGATGTTGGGATCCTGGACTTCCCCAGCAGAATTTATAGATCACTAGCCCCCCTCTATAGCAGTTCTTAGTATTGACGGGGATCATCCAGTAGAGAGGGTGGCAAAAGGATGACTGCCTGATCCAGTGATGAGGAGGCTCCGATTGGAACTGGCAGTACTGATTCCACATCTTCCTCCTCGTATACCAACGAAGCCAGCTGGTGAGTGGGGAAGGAACAATAAGACCCCCTGATATGTGCCAGACATCTGTAATACGGGTCCTGGGGGCTCCAGTAGGGCCAGAAGGAGGGGGACCACTGGTCTCAGCAGCCTCCATTGAAAGTGATACCAACCTTCCTTGGGGAGATGGGATGGGGGGGCGTGGAGAAAGAGTCATACCCAGGTGGATAAGGTTGCCTTGGCTGTCCATCTGGGTTTGTGTGCTGTGGCAGAGACATTGGCAGGGCTATGTCCTGGGATTCCTCTATGTCAGACAACAATTCCATTGGAAACAGCAAGACTGTTGGTACCGGGGGGTCCCGATCTGATGGATGGGGAAGGAGCCTCTCCTGCAACAGTTCATCCCCAGGCGCAGGAATGTCCAGGAGAATGGACAGGCCTGACAGGAGTGGAGACAGTCTGCATATTGATGAGGTGGCACCGATGGAACATCCAGAGCCACCTTTGGAGTTGGGTGCTACATGATTCCCAGCACCAGAGCCGGCTTTAGGAAGTGCGGGGCCCGATTCGAACAGTTTTGACAGGGCCCCAGCAAGGATGACTGAAAAAAGAAAAAACATGTAAAAAACCATCTGGGGCTTGTACTCACTGGGCGGCACTCGTAGTCTTTGGCGGTTTGTCCTTCACTCGCTCCGGGTCTTTGGTGGCACTGAAGGACCTGCTGCCGAAGTGCTGCCGAAGACCCAGAGCGAGTGAAGGACCTGCTGCTGAAGTGTCGCCGAAGACCCGGAGCGCTGCCGGGTGAGTAAAAATTAAAAAGGAGCCTCTAGCCAGGGAAGGGATTCTCGGCCACTTGCCCCCACCCCGGCAGCCCTGCCACTGGGCGCGGGGCCCTCTTAGGCGCGGGGCCCGATTCGGGGGAATTGGTGGAATTGGCCTAAAGCCGGCCCTGCCCAGCACCATGGTCACTGATGGTACCAAAGGATCCTGCTTCTTTTTTACTTTACCCTTTGGCACCGGTTCCACGGGATCAGCCCATAATGTTTCACCCAACCTGGCACAGCTTGGGGAGGAAATGTGCCTCTTATGCGCAATCTGCTGCAGGGATCTGCTCTTATGACCAAAAGAGTGTTTCTTATTCTTGGGGGGGTGGAGGGGGCTTGTCCTTGGGCTTTGCTGCCAACGACTCTGTGCAGTCTATATGGTTTTATAAAAATATGATAAGTGAATATAATGTAACTGGAATATTCTTCATGCAAAAGGTCTCTTGTTAGGTATCATTACAAAGTTTATAATCTACTGAGTGTGATCATGCTATTTGTATAAATGTACCACTCTTGTATCTAAAACTAGAAATATGAAATATAACTCTGAGGGCCTATTGTAATTATGTAAAGTGTGGGCCATTAAGGATGGTTTGGAATCTTGATGACTCCCATTGTCTGCAGATGGCTGTATTTACCTGTGAGTCTTCCTGTATATGTGAGTGCTGGCAAGTGAGTAATGAAGTCTTGCAGTGACATGTGAACATGTCACCTGAACTGGAATCCATCTTTAACCTGGTGCTTTTCCAGTGAGGGGGGGTGGAAACCCAGAGGGACAAAGGGTTCCCGCCTTATGCAAAAGATACATAAAGGGGTGGAAGAGAACAAGCGGAGAGAGGAGCCATCATGAAGAATCCCCTAGCTATCACCTGAGCTGCAACAAGAGCTGTACCAGGGGAAAGAATTGTGCCCAGGCCTGGAAGGTGTCCAGTCTGAGAAAAAACTTACTGAAGCATCTCTGAGGGTGAGATTATCTGTATTCAGTTTGATTAGGCATAGATTTGCGCATTTTATTTTATTTTGCTTGGTGACTTACTTTGTTCTGTCTGTTACTACTTTGAACCACTTAAATCCTACTGTCTGTATTTAATAAAATCACTTTTTATTTAGTAATTTACTCAGAGTATGTATTAATACCTGGGGGAGCAAACAGCTGTGCATATCTCTCTATCAGTGTTATAGAGGGCGAACAATTTATGAGTTTGCCCTGCATAAGCTTTATGTAGGGTAAAACGGATTTATTTGGGTTTAGACCCCATTGGGAGTTGGGCATCTGAGTGCTAAAGACAAGCACACTACTGTGAGCTGTTTTCAGGTAAACTTGCAGCTTTGGGACAAGTGATTCAGACCCTGGGTCTGTGTCTGGAGCCAGACGGGAGTGTCTGGCTCAGCAAGACAGAGTGCTGGAGTCCTGAGCTGGCAGGGAAAACAGGAGCAGGGGTAGTCTTTGCACATCGGGTGGCAGCTCCCAAGGGGGTTTCTGTGATCCAACCCGTCACAGACTCCACATCATGGCTTGTGCTCAGAGGGGCACTAGTGGTTGGTCGAGGCCACTGTACCGGGGTGTCTCCCTGGCCAGGATCAGAGTGAGTCTGGGGCCTCAAATCATCTTTGATCAGGAACTTATGGAGTTGGAGCTCACAGGCCTCTCTAGTTCTTGGCGGGAAGGACTTACACATGTCGCACTTCACTGAGATGTGCGCCTCACCCAGACACTAGAGGCACCATTGATGCTCGTCACTAATGAAAAAGGAATGAGGGCAGGAGATACAGTTCTTGAAGCCTGGGACCTGGGCATAGCCCTTAGGTAGCAAAGGGTTCTTCTCCCCCGACTGGGGTTCTATACTACACTGTACAATGCTAAACTAAGCTATAAAACTATGAAAAAAATATTTACACGGGTATATACAACTCTCTTAATGAAATAAGAGCAAAGGAGGAATAGGGGTTCCAACTCGGGCCTTGTGGAGGTAAGAAGGAACTGTAGTGGTGTCAACCCACACCGTCCCTGATATCCTTGGTTGGAAACACGAGGAAAGACACTGTGGATGTGCAGGTCAATGGACTCTGATTGGAGAAAACTTCTGGACTCAGGAACTTGGCACGCATGCACACCCATGTGCGGAATACACATAAGGACCATCACTCAAAGAAGTAGTAACTGTTTCTTCTTCTTTGGAGTAGATGCAGCCATGTATTCCACCTAGGTGATTCACAAGCAGTACACACAAAAGGTGGGGCCTGGAGCCTACTTAAACAACGACTGGTCTACCGAAGTACACATCTGTTCTGCATGCTGCGGTAATGGCATAATAGTTGGTAAACGTATGCACAGGTGATCAAATGGCAGCCCTGCAAAGTCCAATACTGAAACGTCACCTAAAAAGGCCATTGACATAGCAAGTGCCCTCATTGAGTGAGCTTGCAGCTTTTGAGGGAGCGTAGTTGACACGATTTTGATCACTTTAGATGCAGGAAGTTATCCACCTGGTGACTCTCCGCAAAAAGGGGCTTGTCCCTTCTTCCAGTCTGCATATGACAGACAAGGTGAAGCACAAAACAGTTTAGTTCCTGTCCAAGTAAAAGGTGAGGCAGTGCCTGATGTTCAGTGAATGAAGATGCTGCTTCTCCAGGGTTTGTCTGTCTGTGGCTTAGGACAGAACACAGGTAGATACGCTGCTTGATTCAGGTGAAATTGAGTCACTACTTTACATAAAGCTCAGTGTGTGGCTGCAAGGTTGCTTTGTCTTCAGACAGCTGAGTATAAGAAGGCTCTGCCATCACAGCCTGCAACTCATGGAGGTCATAGCCACCAGGAATGCAATCTTTTGACACAGAAGTGGAAAAAAAGGTGCCAAAGACTCAAAGGTCCCATCAGAGCTGCTAAAACTGTATTGAGGTCCCACAAATGAAATGATTCTTTCACTGGTGGGTGGAGACAAAGGACTCCTTTCAAGAATCTTGCTACCATGGCATTCAAAAATAACAACCTCCACTGGATGGAAGGATGAAATGCCGAAATTGTAGCCACGTGGACCTTCAACAGGCTGAGTGCAAGACCTGAAGACTGAAGATGTAACAAGTACTCCAAGATGTCCTGAATCCCAGTCAACATTGGTTGAACCCTAAGGGCCGATGACCACACTGAAAAATGTTCCCATTTGGCCAAATAGGCCAATCTGGTGGAGGGCTTCCTACTATTAAGTAAAACCTGTCGCACAGCCTCCAAACATTGTTCCTATTCCTCATTTAGCCATGGAGGAGCAACACAGTGAAATATAGAGAGACCTGAGTGCAACATGCAAGCTCTGACCATATTTCTAGTCCTGGGCAGTGGGACCCGAGAGAAGAGGACACCCTGTCATACGTTGTTCTGTACTGTCCACAACCATATATCTAATTGTCCTCAGCCACATTTGGAGAGGGCCAAGACGCAGCCTGACAAACTGGACAGTGTGAATGCAGCCACGTGAACCAACAGTCATAGGCACACTCAAACTGTAGTTGAAGGTTGAGAGTGCAGTTCCAGACACAGATGACAAATCACCCAAAAACAGATCTGCTGCCAAGGCAACAACAGTGACAAGGAATGTATCATTCCTCGGTTCCAGACCTAGCCCCAGTCTCAACTCTGCAGTCTGTGACAGGGGGAAATCAGGCTATATTACCAACAGCCACTGAGGGCCTGTGACATGTCTAGATGGTGCCAATGAGGTTGTGGCTGTCATGAGTGGGGAGTAGATCCACTGCCACCTGGTATGCCACTAGTGTGGATACAGCTGGTGTCAGAAGAGATGTCACTGGTACAGACTCAACGGACATTCCAGGGTCAGAACCAGAGTAAATGGTATGGGATCCTGCGTGTATACACGGTACCAGGGAATGATTTGAAGGACCTGTTCCATCCCACATGCCAGCAGTAGCACGGCACGCATCCGTACTCTTCTTAGACCAAGAAGAGTCATCACAAGACTTATAGTGATCTCAATTGGTCTTATGAGACTTTTTCCTTGGCACACTCAAGGAGGGGAACAGCTTCTCCATCTCTAGGGGGAATCGCCAGCCCCAGAACATGGAGCAGCAGCATGCACCAAGCCTGGTCAGGGTGGTGCCATGTCATAGAGCCAGGAGAAGGGCTATGGCCACAAGGCATGAGAACTGCCCCCCTATGAGTACTGCTAGGTGGAATTTTCCAGCTTCAATGCACTGGGCACATGCACACACAAGCGCAATACACAGCTGAATCTATTTGAAGAAGAATCTCATTTTCTTCAAAGAATTGTGTACCTGCCATTTTCTTTTTTTCTAAAAATGTATGTCTTCCATTAGCCCAGACCTTCACCCATAGTGTTCTGTTAACTATTTTTCACTCATAGAAGTCCCCAGAAACCAGGACTCACCAACTCAAAGCAGCATCAGACCCTTCCAGAACAACAGATCCAAAATGTGCAGACATATCTCCACTGTTACAATGATCAATACCCCCTACAAAACACCTTTCAACATCAATGGATCCTACATTTGCCTATCACAACATGTGGTGTACCTTATCCAGTGCATTAAATACCCTAACAACTACTATGTGGGGGAACCCAGACAATCACTTCAGTCTCAAATGAATTCACATAGAAAAATTATAAAAGTCAAAAACATCCTGAACACATTTCACAAAGCAATGTCTCCATATCAGACCTCTCAGTTCTCATCCTCAAAAGAAACCTGCACAACACTGTCAGAAGATGAGCCTGGGTACTTAAATTTATAACTCTGCTGGACACTAAAAAAGATGGACTTAGAGATGTTGGTTTTATGGCTCATTACAACAATTTGTAATTGTAACTTACCCTGCTGCCTACTACCCTCCTTTGTCCTACTACTGCAGACGTGTTGATTGTCCACTTCAGTTTAAGTGGTATCCTACAACATGTGTGAACACCATATGCTTAACAATCTGTCCAACCTTGTATTTAGGTTGGCCACTCTGGTCTACCTTCCCCAGATCTGAGGAAGAACTCTGTGAAGTTTGAAAGCTTGTCCCTTCCACCAACAGAAGTTGGTCCAATAAAAGAAATTAGCTCAGCCTCCTTGTCTCACTTATTTTGAGATACTTTATTCATTGAAATGGTGGCAATGAGGAAATAAACTTTAAAAGAAAATATAAGGATTGTATTTCATGGTTTAAAGGGCAGAAGAAAAAATATTGGAGTATTATATTAAAATGCCACTTAGGTCATATCAATTCAATAAGGTACCTAAGCACGTACAAATCCCACTGTTCGAGTAACATAACGGTGCTCAAAGCTACCTTAAGGCAGCACCTGAAAAATGCCCTACTTTAGGGGACACCTTAACAGCTGCTGCTCCCCTTGGTTGGGGGGTTATTAGGGGCAGAGCTAGAACACAATGCGCTTCAGCAATCCTAACCAATGAAGCATCATTTATAGAGCAGTTATTCACCAGCACAAGTTAGAAAAGCTCTAACTTGTACCAGGGAGCAATTCAGCCACCAGCAGCCTCCAAAGGCAGATCAGGTGGGGACTCCCAGGTGTATCAAGCACTGCTCTGGCAAAACTGAGGATCTGGCCCAAAGTATACTATACTTACACTTAATTAGATCCAAATTAATCCTATTTTTGCTTCTCTGGTTGCATTAATGTTGAAGGCTGGATGACATTTTGGAATGTATTTTTGAAGGGGATATCTTTCTTCAGGTAGGAACTTGACCAGGTTGACTATTTCTTCCTGATCATCATAATTTGCCTTTGCCAGATTCTTAGCTTTGTGAGATTTCTGTGAAAAAAAGATTCTCTCTCTCTCGGATACAGCTGTAGGAAGTATTAATTAAAACATGTGTGTTTTGTGTGTCTGAAAGCAAAAAAGGACTTAATGTTTTCCCGTGGGGTTGTATCATAATATTTTATATACAGCATTACAAAGTTTTTAATACTACTTGATAATTTGGTTTTCGGACCACCATATTTAAAAGTATTATTATCAGAGTTAAAGAGTCTCAGTTTCCTACCTGTTTTTTTAAAGCTGCCATGGTTTCTTTGTGTTGTTTGTTTAATGTTTCTGTCTCATGCTGCAGAGATTCCTTTTCAGTGAAAATACTTTAAATTAGCTCAAATTATAATGTGCTTTAAATGTGACTCTTACTTATATCCTTTCAGTAACAGAGAAATAATATTTTAAGAAAAAATATTGCTATTTTGATTCTTTCTTAAGTAGGTTCTAGAAAAAAAAATGAATAAAATAAATTACTTATCTAAAATTGAAGCCTTGAATGAGAAATGTCTTACCTGGTAATTTTCTTTCTGCTAGAAGCTTATGTCCTAATTCATAACAAATGGGTAATGCCTCTCACCTGTGGAATTTTGAGGCAATCCAGAGTTGTTGCCGGAGCCTTCTGTATGAACACAAAATTAATAAAAAATAAAGTTGTAGAACAAATTGGTTGGGAGAAACAGAACGGCCAACTTGCTCTACCACCAGAGGCAGAATGTCTGGTAGCCCAGGGTGAAGAGTGAGGCTTAGTCCTCAAGTCCCTGGCATCAACAACTCTAGATCACCTCTGAATTCCACTGGTGAAAGGTATTACCCATTTGTTATGAATGAGGAGAAAAACTATGCAGGAGAAAGGTAATATCATTTATTAGTCCACATATTTATTTGTTCATAATATGATAGCCATAGAATTTACAAATTTTCATCTATCTAAACTCTGGTGCACGATACATACTACATAAAAGGATATTGAAAAAAATACATACAGCTATTCATAAAACAAAAATTAGGAAAAGGAATTTGAACTTGACAAAAAGAATGATTCCTTAGTCTGTGGTTATTTGAGATTTTGTAGTAAAAACCACATGCTTGACAAAAATTCATTTTGATATTGGAGTTTAAAGGTTAAAAATCAGTTACAATGAGTGAGCAAGGATTGTATGAAGATCTTGACAGAAAAACCCTTGAAGAATTGTGCTTACAGAGGGAGTGACCTTTAGGAAAAAAGTCACAGAGCAAGAACTGAAAAATCTGTTAATGGCCAGTGATCAGGAAGCAGACCCAATGAAAATGCTTGCAGTGAAAAACCAGCAGCAACTTGAACATGAACAAAAGCTGATACATCTTCGATTTCAGGAAAAGCAAAAGATAACTGATATGGAAAAAGAATCCCATTTAAGGCATATGGAACGGCTGGCTGCTGAGGAGAAGGCTCACTAGATGCAACAGGAATCTGCCAGACTTCAACTCCAAGTCTTTGAAGAGCTGAAAAAGCTGCTACAACCTGGAAATCCCCCACCACCACCCTCGTGACAACAAAAACTGGGAAAGAATTTGTCCCATTTACAAAAATACTGAAGACATAGAGGAATTTCTATCTACCTCTGAACCTTTATGTGAAATTCACCATATCCCAAGGTATAGCATATGCCTGTCCTGCTGACCAGATTGACTGGGAAAGCTCGGGAGGTGTTCAATGAAATGAGTATGGATGAAGCTTTGAATTATGTAAAATATAAAGATACTGTGTTAAAACGTTTTGAGGTTACATCTGAAACTTACATGTTGAAATTTAGAAATTTTAAAATGTCTAATGATATTTCTTATGTAGAATGTGCTCATAAACTGTTAGGTTTTGTCAGGAAGTGGATTACTGGTGAGAAAGCTTGGGGCAATTTTAAACAATTAATGCAATTAGTTACTCTAGAACAGATGCTAAATTTGGTTCCAGATGAGGTCCGGCCTGCTATATGGGATAAAAAGCCCAGGTCTGTTTTGCACGCTGCTGAGATTGCAGATGAATGTGTGCAGAATCAAAGTCATGAAAGAAATAAGCCCTTGGGAAAGAATAATCACTATTCTCCCCAGTCTAAACGAAGAGAATGGTTTAAAAGTGGGACCAGCCCCACTTCTATTAAAAAAGCTCATGGAAGCCCAGAACAGAAAACCTCATACTCTAAGCAAAGACAAGTAGTATGTCATTTGTGTGGTACACTTGGACACATCAAACCAGAGTGGCCAAATGTAAAAAATAAATCAGCAAATCCAGTAAATGCTAATGCAGTTATCCTAAACACACTAGCGACCCAAAAAGAGCCCAGCACTGCTGCCTTGTGTGCAAATGCTGTTATTCTTGTTTCTGAAGGACTTGACCTTATAACTCATATTAAAGCTAAATATGGGAACAATAACACAGAGTTTATTAGCTGTGCAGAAGTTAATGGAATAAGGTGTATGGCATGGAGGGACACCACAGCAGATATTACTTTGGTTAAGACAAGTCTTGTCAGGGAGGCAGATTATTTGCCAGGTGAAAGTGTAACTGTTGTAGCATTATCTGAATATTTTGTAAGAGTGCCTTTGGCTAAAATCCACCTTAAATGTTAAGGAAGCTGTCCCACTCTCCAAACAATTGACTGTGAACAGCCATGTGTGCTGAGATAAGAGAAATGATATCTCAAATTGGTTGTCTGTTGAGAATAGCAGTGTGTCTGCTAAAGGAGAATGTTTCTCCAGTCCTTTGTCTGTAAAGCAGACAGAAGAAGCCCATCAGCCTATGTTGGTTGAAAATTTATCAGTTATATCAGAGTTGATTCTGGACACAACTGAAGCCTAGGAAGGAAATATTCCTAAGTTTGTGTCTGCTAGGGATAATGACATTATAACCAGGTTGCATCCAGTTGATGTTATGGCTAGTTCCCAGGGACCAGGCGATTCTGATGCTTCTATTTTGCTTGTTGCTAGTGCATTGCTGGATAAAGATATGACAACCTTGTGTGATCAGGTTGATGATATGACCAGGGCACAAGGAAAGCATAAAAGTGATCTATGTTACACACAGTGTGGAAACTTGTAACAAAAAGGGAATGGTCCCTAAACTTGTGTGTGTTGCGCCTGGTAACCTGCCTGTTGTTTGCAAGAAGAGCTGCAAAGAGGAAGACAATGCCTCTAACTTTTTGACTATGGAGTCTAGCAGGAAGTTATGTGCCCGAAAGGAAGTTGTGTGAAAATCTTCCTGATGTACCAGAGGTAGTTCTGGGTTTGAGTGAAACTCAGAAGGAGTTTGTTAATTTGTCTGTTGTACCAAAGTCAATTCTGAACATAACTGAAGCTCAAAAAGAATCTGTTGCAGTTCATGATATTACAGAAGGAAAGGAATTTCTGGGTGAAGTCTTTGAAAAGTCAATAGCTGTGCCCTAGTGAAGGTAAAAGGGAATTTCTCCCATTAACTTTTAATGGGTTATTGCTGGTAGTCAACAGTTTGTCTACTAAGAAAAGTGTGTCGGTGCCTAATGGCCAAAGTCTTCCAAATGAAAATGAATACACCGACTTTGCCTTGGACTTTGCCTCAGGAGGCTTCATTAGCTAATATTGAAAGTGAACAGTTTGTGTCTCGGGTTCCAAAGGAAGGCTGGATTCCTGGCTTTACACAGCAGAGCAGCCTTGTGAATAAACCCATAGACCCTTTTAATATGTCATCTAATTTCTTAGTAAGTAGGGTTACCATACGTCCGTTTTTTCCCGGACATGTCCGGCTTTTCGGCAATCAAACCCCCGTCCGGGGGGAATTGCCCAAAAGCCGAACATGTCCGGGAAAATGCCGGCCGGGCATTTCCCCTCCCGCGGCAGCTCTGCTCCTCCCCTGACTCTTCGGCTCTGTTTAAGAGCCGAGCTGCCTGAGCGCTATGGGCTTCAGGCAGCCCCCTTGCCTCTGGACCCCAGCCACCGGCCAAGCACTTCCCCTCCCGGGCTCCGGCGGCGCAGGGTCCGGAGGCATGAGGGCTGCCAGAAGCCCGTAGCGCTCGGGCAGCTCGGCTCTTAAACAGAGACAAAGAGTCAGGGGAGGAGCAGAGCCTCCGGCCACGGCGGTTCTGCTCCTCCCCTGACTCTTCGGCTCTGTTTAAGAGCTGAGCACTACGGGCTTCGGGCAGTCCCCATGCCTCTGGACCCTGCGCCGCCGGAGCCCGGGAGGGGAAGTGCCCGGCCGGGGGCGCAGGGTCCGGAGGCATAGGGGCTGCCCGAAGCCCGAGCGCTACCGGCTTCACCGTTTGCCGGGCAGCCTCCAGACCCTGCACCCCCGGCTGGGTGCTTCCCCTCCCGGGCTCCAGCTGCGCTGGGGAAGCGCCGGCCAGGGGCGCAGGGTCTGGGGGCTGCCCGGCAAACCGTGAAGCCGGTAGCGCTCGGGCAGCCCTTTTCGCGTGGCCGGGAGTGGGAGGGAGGAGGGGGCGGAGTTAGGGTGGGGATGGGGCGGAGTTGGGGCGGGGCTGGGGTGGGGAAATGGGCGGGGCCAGGGCCCGTGGAGGGTCCTCTTTTTTTATTTGTTAAATATGGTAACCCTATTAGTAAGCTCTGATGCATCTAATACCTTGTGGATGCAGAAATTGGTAGTTGAAAAGCAGAACTATAGTTCAGACATGATGATAGAAAATGGTTGTCTCTCTTTAAGGCATGGTGTCCATGTAAACTACCTTGCTGACAAGGGAGGAACAAATTTGCCATAGCTGTTGGCAATAAGAACATAGCCAGGCAGACCATAGATTATGGTATAACAGAAAGCTCAAATTGCAACCCCCTAAAAAGGGGAAAGAAGGAAGACAAGTTAACCCATGAAAGGCAAAATGTCATTACAGACTTGCCTCACTCATATCTAAAATACCAAAACTCCAAGTATGTGGTTAACCTAAAAGTCTATTTTAAGGAAAACCCTAAGGTAAAGAAAAAGCTAAACCTTCAAAAGGAATATTGAACAAGTTGACCTAAAAAATGGCCTATCTAAACAAAAGGCTTGGCATAACAAAAATGATTGTAAATGTACACTTGTAATAGATTTGTTGTTAATATTAATGCTAATGTTAACTCTTGTAACTAGTTCATGGCTGATGCCAAAAAAACTGTAAAAATGTACAATGTGCATGGTCTTTTGGAAAAAACCCTGAACATGTTAAAAGTGGTACATGAAAACACACTATGTAATAGAAACCCTTATGATTATAATATTTTGGTCAATAAGAACACACTTTGTATTAGAAAGCCTAATAATGTTGAGGTTTCACAGCTAGTGCTTATTATACACAATCCAAAAACTTTCCACCGCAGAAAAACCATTGCAAGCTTGGACTGCTGTGCAAGAAGGAAAACTGAGGTACAACATCTCACAGACTTCATGGCTGAATGTCAGAGTAAGTGCTCTCTGAAGAACATTGATGGCTATGTTAAGTTAACACATAGACCAAACCCTGAAATCACTAAAGTATTTCACAAAATATGGACTACGTTGTCAACTTGGGCCAGAGTATGTATCAATAATTTGGCCTTACAAAGAATTTAATGTAAATATAGCTCATAACAAGATCGGAAGGTCCTTAAGGTGTATCCAGGAGCTCTAACTGCTCCCTTCTATACCAATCTCGCATTGAGGTATGACACATGGCCAAAAAGGGTTAAGTAGCTTGCAGGCTAAATGACCCAGATTCAACCTTTAGGGACATATTGGGAGATAATATTTGTGGGTTTTTTGTGTTTACATATATATTATTAGAGGTTAACAATGTAATCAAACAGTTCCTATCTATGCTGTATTCTTTTAATTCAGAGATGAAAGGGAGATCCTAACATTGAAATGAATTGTAAAAATAGTGATATCACTGTATTCATCTCTTTTTGAAATTAATAGCAAAGCACCTGCAAATGGTGGAAAACAGGCAATTGCCTTATGTTAATCCCTGTAGCTAATTACCAGTGATGCTTAGCAAATAGATCTACTTCAAAGTCTCAATGACTGCCTGTTGTTTGCCTAAGAACTCCGAGCCGTCAAAAGAAGACCTGGAACTGTATAAAAAACCCTTGGGTCCTGATCCTTTTTATCTCAGATCTGCTTGATGCTTTATGCAGGGAAAACTTGAGTCGTAGGACTGAAATCTCCAGTCCCATATGGATCATCCTGAATGTGGACATTGGACTGAACCTATGGTCTAATTCTGAAAGAACTCTTTGAAACTACAAAGCTCACCATCTCTACTATGAATCTGATCTCAGAACTGTACTCATGTCTGTATGTATGCTGATCTTTTAACCAATACTCTCACTCTTTTCTATTTTAATAAATTTTAGTTTAGTTAATAAGAATTTGCTGTAAGCGTGTATTTGGGTAAAATCTGGAATATTCATTAACCTGGAAGGTAATGTGTCCAGTCTTTTGGGATTGGTAAAACTTTCTTATATGATTAATAAGATTTTCAGTATTCCTCATCATATTTGACTTGGCTGTCTGGGTGGAGGCCTAAGGCTGGGTTACTTTAAGGAAACTGTTTTGTTGGTGCTGGGTAACCTGTAAGATATTATAAAAGCTGTTCCTGGCTTGGTAAATCTAAGCATTGGAGTATCCACCAGCTTTGGGGATTGTCTGCCCCATTCTTTGCAGTTTACCCTAATTGAGTAACCTCAGTGTAGCTCCCTGGGACCCCGGTCACACCTCCATTTATAGAACTCCCTCTGAGGTCAATAAGAGTTATGCCCTCGGAAGACTAAAGACTTTTGGACAGAGTGTAGAATTGTTAGATTATAAACTCAATTCAAATTTCACAGGTTTTCAGACTTTGCACCCTACCATGCAGTCAGGAAACTTGGGAAGTTTACATTTGGGCTACTGGTCTGCTCCTGTAGAATTTCTGAGCACCACAGACTTACAGCCCTGATCACAAATAATTTCCAAGATTTTTTGGACTGCAACCCCACTGTTGCTGAGCCACTTTTCTCTGCAGTACAAATTTTCTCCACAACACTAGACTCCTGCTGGAGTTCAAAGAATTTATAAACTCTGCTAACTAAAAAACTTCTAAGGAAGAAACAGTTTAAGCAAGCAGGGCTTGTAAGTTTAGAAACCTGAATAACTCCAAACACACTGTTTTTATCTTTACACAGATAAAACTAAAGATACAAAGAAGTGAAAAAGTTAAGGGTTAGGTTTTCATAATTGTTTGCGCACAACTGCACAATGTAATGCATGTACAGTTACTACAACTGAACATTAAATCTTTAAATTGTGTATGCAAACTACCACTTTAATGTCTAACTATACATTCGTATGCATAATCAACAATTGCAGAAGTAAATTATGCATGTGTTTTTGCATACAGTTATGAAAAACTAGCTCTATGGTTACAATAGAAACTTGACTGCATTGTTCTTTGTACTATCTTCTATTCCTCTTTTTTTATTAAATTCATACCCCACTGTTCCTATCACTAAATGCATACCATACATACCACACAAAAATACTTTTTATTTCTGCCTCTACAATAAATTTATGATTTTCAATATATCACATATTTCCTCTCTTGGTTGTTTCTAACAAATTATGTATTCTTTTTATGCAATGCAAGATTTAAACTATATTTTAATAGATTGTTACTGACATAATTTAAATTATTTCATGTGCTAGAATAATATGATTCTCCACATCAGAGATGAGGAACAAGATGAAGGGAAAAGTGTTTGCTTATGTAAACAGTAAAGGTGATGGTGTTTCTGTAACACTACAGCAGCACAACTAGCCAGGATGGATAGAAACTATCTCTGCAGGATTTCTAGCCCTTGACAGGCGAGAGAGGGACTGAGCTCAGAACCCAAACTAATAATCCTCACATCACAGTGCACAAGACCACACTGACCACCACCTTTTTATGCAATTTCTTTGATAAAGATTTGTTAAGATGGTCCTATTGGAAGCTAGACTTCACTATGGGATTATTAACAGGAATTGTTATGTAACCCTTCTGCCCATCTAAGTTGGCAGCAATAAGGGCCAGGTTCTGTATCTAGGGGTTCTGTTTCAATAACGCAATGCAAAACCGGCTCGAGCCCCCACCCAGTGACCTGGGACAATTACATACCATCCCCTGGGCGCCTCTAAGAGGCAATACTTCCCCTCTCGCAAGCACGGAGTCTGAGTGTAACAGAAAATGTTTAATAACATGAGGTAAACGACATCAGCATTAAATTGGAAAAACACCACAAACAGGCTTCATGAGCAAAAAACCCACCCCAGGAAATTGGGCTGTGTCCTTTCCCTTTGGTTCTTGAAACCAGCAACCCAAGAATCACCAAAGTCCCAAAAGTCCAACAACCCCAAAGTCTCTTGGGTCCAGCAACCCAAGGATCACCAAAGTCCCAAAAGTCCAACAACCCCCCAAAGTCTCTGTCCCTGGTCAGTGCAGCCCCAGAGTTCAAGCGGGGGGAGGGGGAAGGCACGCAGGGTGTTAAGGGGCACCTTACGTGATCCAAGGCCGACCGGCTGCCTCTCCGTGGGGTTCCGCCGCAGCCTTCTCCACGAGCCGCTCCACTCCACCAGCTGTCCCGTGAGCCGCTCCCGCCATCCACGAACTGCTCTGGCAGCTGCTCCGCTCTGCTCACCGACCTGTGAGCCGCTCAGCTCTGCTCCACTTCAGCTGTTCCTTGGGCTGCTCCCAGAAGGCTCCGCTCTGCTCTGCTCTGCTCGCTGCTTCTGCAGCTGCTCCGCCCTGCTCACCGACCTGTGAGTCACTCAGCTCCAACCGTCCCCGTGAGGCTCCACTCTGCTATCTGCTCCGCCAGCCGCTTAGCAATATAGCTTCAGGCTCCCCCACTAGTTAACACAGTCTCAGTGATCTCAGCTCTTAATAGCTTTAGCTCTTTTGTGATTTCAGCTCTTAGCAATTTCAGCTCATAGTAGGGGAGCCCCAGTGCTAGTGCACCATTGGCCCAAAGTGAATTCAGCTCAGCAGCCTGTAACTAGACTCCTAATGGAATCAAAGTTAGCTCTGACATTCAACAGTGGAGAGAGGAAGTAGTGCAATTGGTGTTTCAAACCCTCAAAGAGGGCCCATACCATCAGATATAAATACCTGTCCACATCCTCTCTCAATTCACTGGGTTTTGTAACCCATGCCCCTTGTCAAGCAAGTGCTACTTAGGTAATGGTGAAGGACTCACTCAGTCCTTCTGTCATACAACAGTTCCACTGGCCTTGATTCACAGAATCAGGGTAACAAAACTTTATTCTTCCTGCCCCAATAATAGAGAAACTGGGGATCCCACACCAGCCAAAGTAACCACTTTCAGTTGCTGTTGTTTCATGCCAGGCGAGTGGGTGTGCCTATGCAAACAAGATCAGCCCCTGGAGTTCTTTTCCACACTCACCATAATTCACCACCAGATGTCAGGGTAGAGCTCATCCTGACTCTGCTTACATCCTCCCCCCAGCCGAGAATTTGTCGTCCCGACAAATCACACTCCCTATTATACCAACTCACTGGTTCCCTCCAAAGGGCCTCAGATAGCCCACTTTAGCTTCCACAAGCCTGTGTGCTAAACATATTGGTTCCTCACTAGTCACCCCAGGTGCATCATAAGTCAACCGTTTTACTGGTCTTATTACCCTGTCTCATCTATTGAGACTCTCTGTTACCGTGGTAGAGGGGACAGCCTCTTGAACGACAGATGGGGAGGTTTCCTTTGAGGGCCCCTCGGCTACTGGCATAGGCCCCTGCAGTTCTAGTTCTAACAATGGAGGGTCCAAGGTGCCCAGGACATCCTCCACCTGTATGTCTCCACTGTCCAATAACCTGTGTGTGTCATCACATGGGGGTCCCACCAGTGGCCCAGGGGTGTCAGGAATGGGCCTAAATATTTCTGCCATGGGGTTTAGGGCGGAAGAGGAGGAGCTCTCTTTTGATGCTGATCGAGACTGAAATCTTGTCTCCATCCCAGGATACACCATGGTTGTGTCTTCCTCCTCAGACTCACTCTCGCATGTGCTGTATAGGGGTAGGTTAGCTGCAGGGGCTGGCTGTCCACGTTGGAGGGCAGCTTTGGTCCAGCACCTTCGTTCCGCCCGGTTGCCCTGTTGTGGCCCATCTCATACGGGGTGTCTACCAATTCCCCCACAGGGAGCAAAAGGTTTCTATGCACCGTCTTTGTCTGCCCTGGACCATCTTCAGGTTTGATCTTGTAGACCGGCAGGTCTCCTAGCTTTTCCATCACCAAGTAAGGTATTGCCTTCCATCTGTCAGCTATCTTGTGTTTGCCAGTAATACCCAAATTTCGCAGCAGGACTCTGTCCCCTGGCTGGACTTCTTGCAAACGTACCCTAGCATCATATCGATGTTTGTTGCGGTCTGCGTTCTTCCGAGCCGCAGATGTAGCTAAGTAATAAGCATCCCGCAGCTTTTCTCTTAGTCGGGATACATATTGCTGATGAGTTTCATAGCTATCTCCATCCTCTGATACACCAAAGCACAGGTCTATGGGTAATCTTGGTTCTCGCCCAAACATTAAGAGATATGGGGTGACTCCTGTAGCATCATTCTTTGTGGCATTGTAGGCATGCACCAGAAATGCGACATGTTGGCTCCAGGTTGCCTTCTGCTCTGGCCGCAACGTCCCCAACATATCTAATAGGGTTCGGTTGAACCTCTCTGGCTGAGGATCACCTTGCAGGTGATAAGGCATTGTCCTAGACTTTTTAATTCCCGCTATCCTCAGCACCTCCTTCAGGAGATGACTCTCAAAGTCTCGCCCCTGATCCGAGTGTATCCGGGCTGGAAATCCATAAACTGAGAAATATTTCTCCCACAGTACTCGAGCAACAGTGGTGGCCCTCTGATCACGTGTGGGATATGCCTGCGCATATCGCGTATAATGGTCAGTCACTACTAGAATGTTCCCAATATTCCTCTTGTCTACTTCTAAAGACAAGAAATCAATGCATACCAGCTCCAGAGGTTTGTTGCTGGTGATGTTCTTCAGATATGCAGCCCTTGTGGGCAGAGTTTTCCTTTTAACACATCGAGCGCAGGTCTCACATTTCCTGCGAACATCTTCAGCCATCCGAGGCCAATAGAACCTACTACGAATAAGTTCCAGGGTCCTCTCCATCCCTAAATGTCCAAAGTCATCATGCAGGGCCCTCATGGCCAGGGCTCTGTACTCTTTTGGCAGCACTAGCTGTGCTCGTTGCTTTTGTAAAGGGTCTGTGGTCACTCGGTGTAGCACTCCCTGAATCAGTTTTAGTTTGGTCCATTCTCTCAATAGTAGTTTACCCTCCGGGTTAGGTGGGACAACCACAGCTGGGCTTCGCCCCTCCCTTTTGGCAAGTAGTGTATCACGAATGTCAATATCTTGCAGCTGGGCTTCCTGCCAGTCAGCCGCATTGAGCATGGGCAAAGGAGATTGGTCCAACGCAATATAGTTCACTGAAGCAGAAGGCACGCATTCAGGGGGCAGGCCCAAAGCTTCTGCAGCACATCCATGAAGACTCTCATGGGACTCTGGCTCCCTGCGACTCACACTGCAAATAGCCCTCACTCCATCTGTGGGTATCACAGCAACTCCTGGTGCCTGTGGACGCCTGGACAATGCATCTGCATCTACATTGCTTCTCCCTGATCGGTATTGAATGCTGAAGTCATAGCTAGTCAAAGCGGCCACCCATCTTTGCCCTGTAGCATCCAGCTTAGCACTTGTTAACACATAGGTCAGTGGGTTGTTGTCTGTCCACACCTGGAACTGAGCACCATATAAGTAGTCTCGAAATTTCTCACTGATGGCCCATTTCAAGGCCAAGAACTCCAGCTTGTGGGTGGGATAGCGAGTTTCACTATCAGACAGTCCTCGGCTGGCAAAGGCTACAGGTTTACGTCTTCCTTCCACTTCCTGGTACAGTACTGCTCCCAGACCCTCCAAACTGGCATCAGTATGCAGGATAAATGGCTTGCTTGGGTCAGCAAAGACTAGGACTGGAGCATGAGTTAGGCAAGTAATGATTTCTCGAAAAGCCCTTTCACATCTCTCATCCCACCGTGGCCCAAATGGTTTGAAGGGGCCATAGTGTCTCTGCACAGGAGGCTTTGGGGACCTCCCCTTATTCTTGGTCTTAGATTTGTTCCTGCTGGACTGGTATCCCCTGGTAAGATCATTCAGAGGTTTTACAATCGTAGCATAGTTTTTCACAAATCTGCGGTAGTAGCCACTAAACCCAAGAAAGGTCTTGAGTTCTCTGTAGTTACTTGGACATGGCCATGTAGTGAGGGCTTCTATTTTATCGGGATCAGTACTCACACCCTCTTGGGACACGATGTGACCCACATACTTCACTGAGGTCCTGCAGAACTGGCATTTGTCAATTGAAAGCTTCAAACCATAATCCTCTAACCTATCAAGCACTTTAAGAAGTCTTTCTTCATGCTCCTCCAAGGTTCTTCCAAATACTATCAGGTCATCCAAATAAACTAACACTTGCAGTAAATTCATGTCTCCCACAACTTTCTCCATAAGACATTGAAATGTGGCAGGTGCTCCAGAAATCCCTTGGGGCATGCGTTCAAACTGATAAAACCCTAATGGGCAGATGAAGGCTGTCTTCTCCTTATCTTCTTTACCCAGAGGGATCTGGTAGTATCCACTCCGAAGATCCAACACAGAGAACCACTGGCTTCCCAGCAAACAGTCTAAGGCATCTTGGACTCGGGGCATTGTGTACTGGTCAACCACAGTACGGCGGTTTAGGGTGCGGTAGTCAATACACATCCGGATTTTCCCATTCTTTTTACGGACCACCACAATGGGTGAGGCGTATGGGCTGCGGGACTCTGTAATGATGCCATTCGCAGCCAGCTCCTGAAGATGTTGTCGCGCATCTTCCATCTCGGAGAGGGCAATCCTCCTAGATCTCTCCCTGAAAGGTCGAGAGTCATGTAGTCTGATGTTGTGCTCTACTCCTTTTGCACATCCCACATCCCACTCATGCAATGAGAACACCTTGGATCTTTCACAAAGTTTCCTCCTCAGGCGATCTTTTCACTCCTCGGACAACGGTGAATCTCCAAAGTCAAACTTTGCAGGGTCTATTGGCGGAATTTGAGTTTCACACTGGGGTTTTACAATTGATTCAGGCTCAAAGAGATCCGCTACCTTTTGTCCTTGCTTCACAACAACATCTCAACTTGTTTCATTAGCAATCAGTATAGTCACCTTTTCCTGGGCTTCAGCAGGTAGGGTTATGACTCCACTGGGGACCAGCACTCCTTCCGGAGCTCTCCTTCAACTGGCTGCTCTACCATTGCTAATGCCCCTTTACTGCCTTTCAGCCAAGTACTCATGACAAGCACTTCTTGCTCCGTCCTTGCAGGCACTACTAAGGGGGTTGTGCCCATGTACTTCAGCGCCCCAATCGGTAGCTCAGATGTCTCCTTTTTAGCACCCTCAATCTTCCTATAGGCTTCAGCACAAAGCGTATGGATCTTCAGGGTATTCAGGTACTGGTCCCCAGCCTGTCGTCTGCAGTAATCCGCGAGCACCTTGAAGAGACTGGAGTTGGTCCCTATCAGCACAGACACATCAGAGGTCCCTTTAGGGTCACGCATATTAATGCAGCTGTGTCCACCTCTTCTCTTACCCCAGCAACCTCCTCTGGGAATTCCAGGTGCACTATGACATACCCTTGGTAGGGGTATTCATCCATGCTGAGGCCACACAGACCAACGCCAGTCAGTGGCTGTATAGGCAGGTGCCTAAGCATTTGTTGGTAGAATGACTGAAATATAATAGTCACTTGAGATCCAGTGTCAAGCATGGCTTTACACTCCACCCCTTCAATCTTCACCATGACCTCTGCTCGAGGCCCTATCAGTCCTGCGGGGATCCCAGCTGGACGGTCTTTTCTGGGGGAATCTTCAAATCCTGCAGGCCTGGGTGGTCCCCGTCCCCGGACTCTCTGGCAGCTACCGGATCTCTCCCAACTGATCCTCAGCTTTCCATACACTAAGGAGGGGTTTTCTTCATTATGGCACTTGGCAGCACTGTGTCCATCCTGACCACATCGGTAGCAGAAGAATTGTCCTTTCCCCCTTCGCCCAGATGGGATGGTGGCTCTCAATGCTGACTTCTCCATCGCCATGGTCAGAGGCTCCTTATTCCTGGAAGTCTTAGCTCGGTCAATGGTGCTTTGCAGTTCAGCTATCTGTTCTGTCAGGACCTGCACTTGTTGGGCAAGTTCCTCTGTGGTGCTCACCATCAGTACACTGGCCGTTTGCAGTGGTGTTGTGCCGGCTGGCTCCAATGTTTGGGCTTCCCAAAACTCGCTGGCAGCCTGCCTTTCTTCCTCTTCTCTGACCTCCTTTATCAGCTGGGAATAACTTGGGGGATGTTCCCGTCGTTCTCTTAGCCGGAGATGGAGTAGAATCGAGTTCTGATACTGAGCTCCTCTTACAATTTGAGCCAGTCTGGTCCGATCCATCTGTTCAGCAGTCACTGCACCCCTCATGACAGCTCTCTAAAGCAGTCTCTCCAGCCTCTGTATATAGGCTGAAATCTTCTCGCCAATTTGCTGTCGGGAATTAAGGAACTTACAGTAACTGTCTTCAGGACCCTCTACACTCCCAAAGGTATGATCAAGGGCCTCCAGGCAGTCCTTCACACTGACCTCAGGGTCAATGAGCTTCAGGGTGTGAATCACATCTAATGCTGGGCCACTAAGGCTCTCTATTAGACATATTCGCTTTTCTGCATCAGGTACGGCCCACTCCTGCAGCATTTCAGTGGTATGCTCCAACCAGGGTTCGAACTCCTCTGCCCCAGCAAATAACCTTAACTCACAACAAGAGTTTGACCTAGCATGGGACAACACAACCTTTTCCAATATTTGCCCCGGGGCTTTTGCCCAATCATTGGCTGAGGCTGTGGCCCCTGAGCTAGAGCCTGCAGGGCCGGAGCCCAACAAACCTGACATATTAGCCATTATACAAACAGTAATTTCCTCAAAATATAACCACAATTGTTTCCCAATGCAGTGGAACACTCAACAGGTGCTTGCGAGGGGTACTGACCCAGGGGATCCCGGATGAGCCCCCAAAAATGTAACCCTTCTGCCCATCTAAGTTGGCAGCAATAAGGGCCGGGTTCTGTATCTAGGGGTTCCGTTTCAATAACGCAATGCAAAACCGGCTTGAGCCCCCACCCAGTGATCTGAGACAATTACATACCACCCCCTGGGCGCCTCTAAGAGGCAATACTTCCCCTCTCGCAAGCACGGAGTCTGAGTGTAACAGAAAATGTTTAATAACATGAGGTAAACGACATCAGCATTAAATTGGAAAAACACCACAAACAGGCTTCTTGAGCAAAAAACCCACCCCAGCAAATTGGGCTGTGTCCTTTCCCTTTGGTTCTTGAAACCAGCAACCCAAGGATCACCAAAGTCCCAAAAGTCCAACAACCCCCCAAAGTCTCTGTCCCTGGTCAGTGCAGCCCCAGAGTTCAAGCGGGGGGGGGGGGGGGAAGGCACGCAGGGTGTTAAGGGGCACCTTACGTGATCCGAGGCCGACCGGCTGCCTCTCCGTGGGGTTCCACCGCAGCCTTCTCCACGAGCCGCTCCACTCCACCAGCTGTCCCGTGAGCCGCTCCCGCAGTCCACGAACTGCTCTTGGCAGCTGCTCCGCTCTGCTCACCGACCTGTGAGCCGCTCAGCTCTGCTCCACTTCAGCCGTTCCTTGGGCCACTCCCACAAGGCTCCGCTCTGCTCTGCTCGCTGCTTCTCCAGCCGCTCCGCCCTGCTCACCGACCTGTGAGTCGCTCAGCTCCAACCATCCCGGTGAGGCTCCACTCTGCTAGCTGCTCTGCCAGCCGCTTAGCAATATAGCTTCAGGCTCCCCCACTAGTTAACACAGTCTCAGTGATCTCAGCTCTTAATAACTTTAGCTCTTTTATCAGGGGGTAGCCGTGTTAGTCTGTATCTACAAAAACAACAAGGAGTCTGGTGGCACCTTAAAGACTAACAGATTTATTTGGGCATAAGCTTTTGTGAGTAAAAACCTCACTTCTTCGGATGCATCCGAAGAAGTGAGGTTTTTACTCACGAAAGCTTATGCCCAAATAAATCTGTTAGTCTTTAAGGTGCCACCAGACTCCTTGTTGTTTTTTTAGCTCTTTGGTGATTTCAGCTCTTAGCAATTTCAGCTCATAGTAGGGGAGCCCCAGTGCTAGTGCACCATTGGCCCAAAGTGAATTCAGCTCAGCAGCCTGTAACTAGACTCCTAATGGAATCAAAGTTAGCTCTGACATTCAACAGTGGAGAGAGGAGGTACTGCAATTGGTGTTTCAAACCCTCAAAGAGGGCCCATACCATCAGATATAAATACCTGTCCACATCCTCTCTCAATTCACTGGGTTTTGTAACCCATGCCCCTTGTCAAGCAAGTGCTACTTAGGTAATGGTGAAGGACTCACTCAGTCCTTCTGTCATACAACAGTTCCACTGGCCTTGATTCACAGAATCAGGGTAACAAAACTTTATTCTTCCTGCCCCAATAATAGAGAAACTGGGGATCCCACACCAGCCAAAGTAACCACTTTCAGTTGCTGTTGTTTCATGCCAGGCGAGTGGGTGTGCCTATGCAAACAAGATCAGCCCCTGGAGTTCTTTTCCACACTCACCATAATTCACCACCAGATGTCAGGGTAGAGCTCATCCTGACTCTGCTTACAGTTAGATACCATAAGAACAATTGTGTCATAAATATAAAATAAAATTGTACATAAGTTGCTAACAACACATTTATCTTTCTTCCATTCCTATATCCAACTATGAACTTGATCATTCAACTGTGGAGGTAAAGAAATGTGGTAACTTAGAGTATAAACAGTTGATTTTCTTTGTGAGGTGAAAACAAGCTCACAGAACATAAGAATGGCCATAGTGGGTCAGACCAAAGGTCCTTCTAGCCCAGTTCCCTGTCTTCTGACAGTGGCCAATGCCGGGTGCCCCAGAGGAAATGAACAGAACAGGTAATCATCAAGTGGTCCATCCTGTCGCCCATTCCCAGCTTCTGGCAAACAGAGGCTAGGGACAACAATGTGATATACTTGTAACCCTTGAAAAAGATTCACTTTTTAAATTATTCCAAAATGGGTTCTTTGGATTTTATACATGGTCCTTAAGACAAGATGATGGAAAGGGTAGAAAACTGCACACAGATCAGCCATTTTGTCTTAATTCTGTGAGAGGCTCTCAAACTCATAGACTTTAAGGTCAGAAGGTACCATCATGATCATCTAGTCTGACCTCCTGCACGCTGCAGGCCCCAGAAACTCACCCATCCACTCCTGAAATAGACCCCCTAATCTCTGGCTGAGTTACAGAAGTCCTCAAATAATGGTTTAAAGACTTCAAGTTACAGAGAATTCACCATTTACCCTAGTTTAAACCTGCAAGTGACCCCCATGCTACAGAAGAAGGTGAACCCTCTCCCCCCTCCCGCAATGTCTCTACCAATCTGACCCCGTGGGAAATTCCTTCCCAACCCCAAATATGGCGATAAATTAGACATATCTGAAGATATGAGACAGAAGAGGCCTCATTAAGGAGCTCATGGATTAGATTAGAGACTGTAAGTAACCTGTCAATACCTCCTTAATGTAAAAAAGGAGAAATATCTCTAAGTAGTAAAAGGACTAATCTACTACATGGATGACTGATTAGTGATAGAGTTCTCAGCCCCAATTCTGTGTGGTAGACCCAAATCCTTGATCTCATTTTGTTCAAAATGTATCCATTCCAACAGATAGTTACACAGAATTGAATTTTGTATAACTTTGTTTACACTCAGATATGTTGTGTGCTCACATTAAATTTGACCCAAAAAAACCATTTAGTTTGGCCAACTGATTACAAGTCCTGTATGTTTTCCTATTAGTGTACATGAATTTGCTTGTGGGGCCTCAACTGGGAATGGAAACTGAACTTTGAGGTTTGAGAAGGACTATAACCACAGGTTGAAGAAAGCAAGGTAGGGATACAAACTGAAGGCACTGTTGCCTTTTCAAATCTGAGATGCTTCCTGTTTCTATGTCCATATTTTATTTTTATATATCTAATCTTTCAGAATCAAAGCACATAGCTAGGATTATTAAATTTAGATGGTCAGGATAAACCCCAAGAAATAAATGATCTTCCTTCACTAAAATGTTAAATATTTCAAGATCAAGGATAATGCTGAATATCTGGGTGGGAGGTTGTTGTTTTTGTGTGATCATAAAGTATGTTGAGAGAAACCTTTTATCGTGTGACCTAGTGACAGTTGTCATAGGTTAAACTATGTTAAAAAGGGAATGGATTTTCTATTAAAGTATAACCTCATGAGTCCTAACCCTAAAAAGAATGTTAAACCTATTTTAATTGAGGCTTCATCTTGGAAGTGTAAATGCTACCAAATCACTTCTGGACAGGTATAAACAGGTAACTTATTGCTGAAAATACGTTTCTTTGGATTTCCCCCCCAAAAAATATTGAGTGAATTTGTTGTTCCTGAAACCGTGGTAGTATTAGCACTTGCTAAAGCCAGGCATAATGCAGACAGCTGTTGTATTACCTCCCCTACATAGTTCTGTCAAGACACCTCATCTGTGAGATACAATATCATTATTCAAGTTTTACATCTCTCTTAGCAACAACTTCCAACCACACCAAATTTTGTGATATTTTTAACAACATTTCACATTTTTAGAATCCTGATCACAGCTACCGGATTGCCAAAAATAGTATGAACAGTATGGAAGATCATTGTCAGATCCAGTTTCCCTCATGCTTTAATACTGGTATGACTATAATCTAAAAAAAAAATTAACATTCAATTGTATCTAATTCCAAACACCATTAACATCCCATTAAATGAAATTCTAACAGCTAAATACTAAAACTATCAGGCTTATAGAAAAATTACTAACCTTCTGCAACTCAAGTTCCTGTTTCTCCATAATAATTTTATTAATTTGATCTTCATAATTAATTTCAGCATCCTAGTTTTAAAAAATAAACAGGTAATTATCCATAATTTTAAACACATAAGAACTATAAGTAAAGACAAGTTTCATACCAACACAATTAGTGTAGTCTTGCTCTTCTATTTTTCAGCTGCAGTTCAATATATAGAATATGTTTCTATCCACCAAAAAGCAAGGAGGTCAAAATACCATTAAACCAAGACTATATACATACACATTGTACAAACAGTAAACATGTTCATCCTCGTCAATCAGAAAAATCATAGCATGAATGAAATAAGTAAGGGTTGACAGGAAGAGATATAATATTGGGAATTAGGAAAACAATTAATTTAATTATCAGTAAGTAATATTTCCCTTGTCATACCTATACTCTTCATCATCCTACAACAAATCGAGAGTCAGAGTGAAATAGAGCAAGATAGGCTTGTCTTGAACTCATGCTTGAAAAACCTTTATGACTAAATAGTCTAATGAGACCAAGCCACAATACTGAGATGAGAACAAAGCAACATCATGTAATGAATGTGTGAAGAATCAATTTAGTAATGGTTAGGTACAGATAACCATGGTTAATACTTGAACAATACTTTCTGAAAGTATCCTAGCTACAGGAAGAGATAAAACAGAATCTTTGTTAGGATGCTGAGCAAAACCCGTCACTTCAAAAGAAGGGTGGAATATTTATCAACATCTGGTACCAAGAAGCTTTTGTGCCAATCAAATGAGAACAAAAAAGATAAAAAGAGATGGCAATAGCTGTTCAAAGTAAATTTAGATATGTGGTCAGGAAGATTATCCTAAAACAAGGCCTGCTAGCCACAGACATCTGGCCCAAAATGGAATTAACACATGACCTTTGCCTTTTCCTGCTTCATAGTCTGGAAAAAAATTCACAATAGATAAGCAGAGGTGGGAAGATATATGTCAATTCCCCAATTATTACAAAAGCATCTGCCTGGGGATCAAACAACTACTGTGGTAGCAAGATATACCTTTGCTGACCGTTTATTATGGTTGCCACCAAGTTATAGGAGATCTCCTGAAATATTTAATATTAAAGTGTAGTTTTCCTAAGTGAAATCAGCTCCCTTTTGTTAAGTCAATATGCACATATATTGCACTTCCCCGGCAAATATAAAGCTCCGAGAGAAGAAAAAACACAATTTTGTCTACTGGCAGAGGGTCATGATTTCCAGCAAGAACTGACCATTTACTGGTGACCCCGTATGTTGTGACACACTACTCATTACTGTCCTGGTATTGCATGTGACCAAGACATGAAGACTTTTAGAGATGCTTACGGAGCTATGTTGACATGTAGTTCCAAAAGGTTAATGTTAAGCCTTCTTTCTGCCATTGATCATGGTCTAAACGAGGTGAATACCATAAGATAAGATCTCTCTCTTAAAGGGATAGCTAAACTTGTAATTATATATATTTGAGCCTCTGTGTGGGATACATTCTAACGATAGTCAAATTGAAAAAAGATAGAGGTGTTTTTCCAAGCTCTACACACAAAATAAGCCACTGCTCTTAGTAGATCGTGCAGATGTTCAATATATAATTACATGCACTCTCTGGGCTTCTTGAGCTTGGCTGCTTCTTGGTTGGTTTCAGATGGCATACTAGGTTCCTTGGGCTTGGCTCCTTCCTGATTGGGGATAATATTCTCCCAAGACCACCAATAAGTGGTACCAAAATGAACGGTCATTTAGACTAAATTGTATAGATCTTTTCTTTCCATGAAGTTAAATAGTTAACAATGTCAGAGTTAAACTATTATAATTGGGCATCTAAATTTACACCCAATGAGATGAATGGGGCAGTTCACACTTCAGAACTATTTCAGGATCTCCGCAAATTTAGTCAGACATCAATGCATTAGTTTGTTCTTGGGATTGTTTTCAAGGTTTTCTTCACAATTATAAAGGCTAGAGATTTACTTTTTTATTAAATGAAAGCTGTTATTCTAGAGAATAAGAAGGCAGCTTGGGAGAGGTGACAATACACCCTATCATTGAAGACCAGAAAAATTTGAGATCTGCATTCTAACAAAATAAAGGTAATCCTGTGATGCCCACAATCTAAATCAGCCCTGACAGTTGGGACAATAATGGGCATATTCTCCAGGGACAGCAGACTATGATAACTTCCAAGAGAAACATCTGTGAAGGCCTTTGGTGAAATCCTAAATTAAAGCAGGTCTAAAAATATATTACTCTCCTAAATCTAGGTGAGGGTTTCTGCTGACTTGCAGTACCCTAGTAATATTTTCCATGCAAATTTGCCTTTGAATTAAACAATACATTTATGATAGTATATTAACATATCTAGGGTAGTGTATATTGAATCCCTGCTGTTTTGTAAACAATGATATTTGAATAATGGCTGTTGCTACCCAAAGGGGAAAAAAAAGAGTTGAACTATTATTCTACTATTATTTCTTATACATATACACACATCTTTGAGATCTTTTGATAGAAAATCCTATATGAATTTAGCAGCAGTAGTATTTGTTGTTGTTTTATAGATTCATACGCCTGAAATATCCTGTGAAGATTCATATGCTAGAGCAGTGGTACTCCTGGAGGTACGCAGAGGTCTTCCAGGGGTATATCAATTCATTAGCTATTTGCCTAGTTTTACAACAGGCTACATAAAAAGCACTAGCAAAGTCTGTATGACTAAAATTTCATACAGACAGAATGAAAATGTAAGCAATTTTTCAGTAATAGTGTACTGTGACACTTTTGTATTTTTATGCCTGATATTGTAATCTAGTAGTTTTTAAGTGAGGTGAAACTTGGAGTACGCAAGACAAATCAGACTCCTGAAAGGGGTACAATAGTCTGGAAAGGTTGGGAACCGCTGTGTTAGAGAAAACCTCCCATGCATGGTTCGACCGGGGGAGCTTGGGGTAGCCCGCACTGGAAATGCCAAGGTCAGGGCAGGCTGCAAAAAGGAGAGAGATATTCCCAAGACTGGTGGGTAACACTGAAGTTTAAACTCCCCAACCAGTCACAAACTGTGCTTCTGATCCCCACACTGGTTATCAAGAAGCAAAAAAAAGAAAATCGCACAGCCACCCTTATTGCATTCCAGTTCTAGCCTTTTGCGTTCCTGGGCAGCTTTTCTTCTCTCTTCAGCTTCTTTCTCCAGCCAGGCCAAGAATTGCTTCTCTTGCATTCGAAGTTCTACCATTTCTCTCTTATATTGTAGGCGCTGGCTCTCTCTCAGGGCTTGCAGTTTTGATTGTGGATCACTCATTGTGACTAACTTTAACCTTTAACACACACAGTATCAACATTTCAAAGTTTGGAATAGCATGGGGTTCTGATCCAAACCCAAATGATCTGGTTCTGTGGATCCTGCCAACTATGCAATGTGACCCGAGGTAGCCCTCACTGGAAATGCCAAGGTCAGGCAAGCTGCAAAAAGGAGATAAATACTCCCAAGGCTGGTGAGTAATACTGAAGTTAAACTCCCCAGCCAGTCACAAACTGTTCTTCTGATCCCCACATTGGTTATCTAGAAGCAAAAAGAAAAAAGAAATCACATAGCCCCCTTTAGTGCATTCCAGTTCTCTGGCTTCCAATCAGCACCTATGTCCAGTATAGTGAGAAGTTATTTTAAAACTCTGCTCACATATACAAAATGTTCTTCTCACCCCAAAGGGCCAGCCATGTTACCAGGTCTGTATAGGCTTGGCTCTTACCCAAAATACCATGCTGCCAGTCAATCCTTTAGTGCCTAAAACTAAAGGTTTATTATAAAGAAAAAAGAAAGAAGAAGAGATAAAGCAGTTACATACATACAAAGCCTTCAAAGTCCATATATCAGGTTCTTAGCAGTACTGGTGAGTTTGGTGGCTTGAAAGTCCCTCTGGAACACATGCACAGCTTGGATGGGTCATTCAGTCCTTTGTTCAGAGCTTCATTTGTAGAAAAGTTACTCCAGAGATAAGAAGCAGGAATAAAGACAAAATGGAGAAGACTGCCTTTTATAGTCTTTTGCCATGCAGCTTGTATTTCCTTTGTTCCAAACACAAGCTGCCCAGCATATGGCAGGGAACCCTTAGAGTTCTGTCCATAGGCATGGCCCTGCATGCCTTCCTGAGTCATAAGGTGTAGCCCCTGACCCTTTCAATGGGTTCATTGTACAGCTGATGTACCATCAAGCAGGGTAGGCAGTGCTGATGCCAACCTGTCTGGAGGTGTCACCCAGATGCACAGCACAAGTTTGGAAACACAGATATACCATACATATCTATAACTTACAATACAAAGGTGATACAAACATATAAACAAGATTATACTTGGCAAATTATAGCATTTTTGCAGATACCTTACATGGCATATCTGGCACAACTCATTGCAATTTTACTGGTATTGGTATTCCATACAGCGTCACACATGGATGCCCCCTTCCTATGCAGAGTGAGAGAATCAGACATTGCCATAAGACTCTCTTCCTCATGTTCCCAGGCTCCAAAGAAGTGTTCTGTAGTATATGAACGTGGGGTTGGCCAGGGGGAATGAATCCATTATGTGCACAGTCACAACATCAACAGTGTAGGAAATCTGCTGTAAAGGTGATACACCCTAATAAACTTTTCTGGGAACCCCCTTCTAAAGAGGGTTTCAAGGGCAATAGCCACATCAGGAAGCTATGGGATGGGACAGAAAACCCTGGAACTACTCCAGAAGCACAGTTCCTCTGTGCACATGGCCATGATTTCCAACAGATCTCAGAGGCAAACACAAAATTTAAAAAGATAATAAAATGGTTTCTCTGTACTCCCTGAGTGATACTTTCTAACGTCAACAAATTAGTTTTCTTATATTAATCTATAAACTGAGAATCAAAAAGCATCCTGAATCCTCCCCCATTGGTGACAAAAGCCAATTATTTTGAATACCTTATGACTTTTTATAGAAGTCTCAAACAATTTATTTACAAATGACATTAATATGTGCTACTACTAAACTACACATTAATGAAAAGAAAAAACTAGGATACATCATTAGCAAAACTCTTACAGAAAATACTAAGTAAAGATTTTGCAAGTAAAATGTCCTCATGATTATTATGAATTTATTTATCATAATCCCTCAAATTTTAAGGATGCAATGGTAGCAACTGCTTCTTTAACATAGCATAATGATTGTTTTTAAATGAGTGTAAGATTCAGAGAACAACAGTAGAGGACAAAAATCTGCTATTTATGAGCTCAATCCTGCAAACACTCACATAAGTAAGTAACGGTACTCACATAAGTGATCCCTTAAGTAGCAGTTTCTTGCCCCCATATGGATTCTGACTACAGTAGGACTAAAGTGATTAAATTTTGCAAAGTCACTAAAGAGTTCACATTTGCAAGATTGAGCCCTAAAAATGCTTTTGACTAGCTTTCACTACACTCCAGCTAATTTTTAAAGTGTATATATATATCCAATTTGATTCTTATACACTTTTTGTGTTTCCTTGATATTACTAGGCTTGGAAAGGATTAGATTTTTGTTGATAAATGTGAGTAAACATTGATTTCACTGTACACACACAAACCGACGAAAAAATATTTCCAACAACAGTAATCAAAATTCACAGATAGACAAAGTAAGAAAAATGCTGTATGATAAGTTATTAATTTGATTTGAGGATATTTACTTAGTATATTTTGAAATGTGACATTGACAATTTGTGTTTTAATGGTTACAAAGCTTTAACTTTTTGTCTGACCTCTACCCCATACTTTCCTGCAACTGTGAAAATTTAAAATTGATAAAAATTGGAAAAAATGCTTCAAAATAAACATCAATATTATCTATCAAAATTATAAAAAAAAAGTTTAATTTCTCAAGTTGAGTTATTACAAACACAGTTGTATCTAAACAAAAGCTTTTTTCTTTACGTCTTCTTCTTTTGATGCATTCAGTAAAGCCAAAATTCATAGTTTGTGTCATTACAAAACAAACCATAGACAGTAGACTAACAAATAATTAAGACATGAGAAGGAGGCTGATAAAAAGGGGGAAAACAGCTATTAATTCACACTGATCCTGGACCCACTGAAATCAGTGGTAAAACTAGCACTGATTTAAATGGGAGTAGGGTTAGGCACCTATACAGTATTTTCATAATTAGCTATGATGAAAAAGAAAATATAGGAAAAAGTATATAACATTTAAAAAGGGTTTGGGTAAAGTACTATAAACCAGTCTCTCAAGTTCTCTGCCCATGAAACTTCCATTCCAGTTAACTGGATTCTAGAGCTCACTTGTTAACAATTGTCTAAATGTAGTCAATGCTCTTTAGTTTAAATTACAAGATAATTATTTTATTAAAAAAATATATTTTTCAGACTATTCTTAATCCAACACACACTCCATTTCAATTTGTTTAATTTCAAAATGTACATGTAACTAAAGAGCTTTAAATGTGAATGAGGGCATGAGCAAACAACCGGAGCTACATTTCATTATATATTAAGTTAGGACTCAGAGAAATGTACTGTTACTAATGCTAATTAAAAACCTTAATATTTAGCTATTATGTTAATCTTAAGCATTTTAAATTGAACTAAACAAACAAAGACCATTCAATATAGGTTTGAAAATTAGATTTAAAAAACAGTCTTTGATAAATTCATGGCCTCAAAAAAACACTGAACCAATAGGGTGTTTTAATTTCCTCCCAAACCTACACAAATTTTGTCTGGATTTCTGTCCTAGATATTACAAAAAAGAATTTGGAAACTATCAAAAATACCAGTGTATACAATGACTGATGGTAAAAAGCTACCACCATATTAAATGCCATGGAGAGTAACAATTATCTGATAAAGATGTTCATATGTGAAATTGCTAACAATTAAAAACCTTAGCCAACATTAACTCTTTGACTTCCTTTATAGGATCTCTATCTTTTACTCATTGTGGATTTAAAGTTTTTAAAAGTTGCCCTCCCATTTTAAAAAGTTCTTCAAGCTGTTTAAAAAAACAACTTTGTTATATTTAGGAAGAAAATACTGTATATAACTTTAATAAGCTATCAAAGAACACAAAATCTTAAAAGTGTTTATTTTTTATTAGATGCCTTAGGACTACAAGGATTTAAGTGTTTTCACAAAAACACTATCATAACAATAAAAGAGGAGTAATTTGATGGTTTATTTACTCGTTATAACCTTTAGAAAGTGTCAAGCCTATTTTAAAGTGTTTGCTTCAGGCTGTAGTTTTACAAGATGGGCTCTGGATTGGTCAGGCCCCCTCAATTCTTGACCCTGAACAGATTTAGGAACAGAGGACAGCTGGCTGATGTCCAAGCAGCCAAAACTGCTGTTAGGTACTTTTACTATCTTTTTCAAACTTATAATCCACCTCCTACAAATTGCACATCCAATTTCTCATGCTGCTCAGTCAAATACTTCTCACACTTTTCTGATTGTTTTCCAGTCTGATCAGGATTCCTTACATAAAAGTTTTACTTGGGTATTTAGTTCAACAGATTTCCTGTATATTTTTTTCAATTCATCTTCTCTGCCTTTAACATTTATTCGGAGGACTACAAGAGTTATAACAGTTTTACATTAATTTTACTGATGATTTCCAATATTTCTGATAGGATCTTATAGGAAATTTGATGATATGATTTCTTAAAGCCCAATAATAATCAGACATTGGGCTTTATTCTCAAAGGCATTTCCTGTTTAGAAGCACACTGTCAACTAAATGTCTATATATACTTGGGATAAGTAACTCACTGACTGAGTTACCTTTCCAACCACTTTCCCCTTTGAAAGCTCTTTTTTCACTGTTCTCGCCTTAATCCCAACATAGTTTTTGACTAGCTTTGTTCTCTTAAAGCCTCTCTACCTGACCTTTCTCGACCAATTACTTGTGCAGCTCTCTGCTCACCGACCTGTGAGTCGCTCAGCTCCAACCATCCCGGTGAGGCTCCACTCTGCTAGCTGCTCTGCCAGCCGCTTAGCAATATAGCTTCAGGCTCCCCCACTAGTTAACACAGTCTCAGTGATCTCAGCTCTTAATAACTTTAGCTCTTTTATCAGGGGGTAGCCGTGTTAGTCTGTATCTACAAAAACAACAAGGAGTCTGGTGGCACCTTAAAGACTAACAGATTTATTTGGGCATAAGCTTTTGTGAGTAAAAACCTCACTTCTTCGGATGCATCCTTGTTGTTTTTTTAGCTCTTTGGTGATTTCAGCTCTTAGCAATTTCAGCTCATAGTAGGGGAGCCCCAGTGCTAGTGCACCATTGGCCCAAAGTGAATTCAGCTCAGCAGCCTGTAACTAGACTCCTAATGGAATCAAAGTTAGCTCTGACATTCAACAGTGGAGAGAGGAGGTACTGCAATTGGTGTTTCAAACCCTCAAAGAGGGCCCATACCATCAGATATAAATACCTGTCCACATCCTCTCTCAATTCACTGGGTTTTGTAACCCATGCCCCTTGTCAAGCAAGTGCTACTTAGGTAATGGTGAAGGACTCACTCAGTCCTTCTGTCATACAACAGTTCCACTGGCCTTGATTCACAGAATCAGGGTAACAAAACTTTATTCTTCCTGCCCCAATAATAGAGAAACTGGGGATCCCACACCAGCCAAAGTAACCACTTTCAGTTGCTGTTGTTTCATGCCAGGCGAGTGGGTGTGCCTATGCAAACAAGATCAGCCCCTGGAGTTCTTTTCCACACTCACCATAATTCACCACCAGATGTCAGGGTAGAGCTCATCCTGACTCTGCTTACAGTTAGATACCATAAGAACAATTGTGTCATAAATATAAAATAAAATTGTACATAAGTTGCTAACAACACATTTATCTTTCTTCCATTCCTATATCCAACTATGAACTTGATCATTCAACTGTGGAGGTAAAGAAATGTGGTAACTTAGAGTATAAACAGTTGATTTTCTTTGTGAGGTGAAAACAAGCTCACAGAACATAAGAATGGCCATAGTGGGTCAGACCAAAGGTCCTTCTAGCCCAGTTCCCTGTCTTCTGACAGTGGCCAATGCCGGGTGCCCCAGAGGAAATGAACAGAACAGGTAATCATCAAGTGGTCCATCCTGTCGCCCATTCCCAGCTTCTGGCAAACAGAGGCTAGGGACAACAATGTGATATACTTGTAACCCTTGAAAAAGATTCACTTTTTAAATTATTCCAAAATGGGTTCTTTGGATTTTATACATGGTCCTTAAGACAAGATGATGGAAAGGGTAGAAAACTGCACACAGATCAGCCATTTTGTCTTAATTCTGTGAGAGGCTCTCAAACTCATAGACTTTAAGGTCAGAAGGTACCATCATGATCATCTAGTCTGACCTCCTGCACGCTGCAGGCCCCAGAAACTCACCCATCCACTCCTGAAATAGACCCCCTAATCTCTGGCTGAGTTACAGAAGTCCTCAAATAATGGTTTAAAGACTTCAAGTTACAGAGAATTCACCATTTACCCTAGTTTAAACCTGCAAGTGACCCCCATGCTACAGAAGAAGGTGAACCCTCTCCCCCCTCCCGCAATGTCTCTACCAATCTGACCCCGTGGGAAATTCCTTCCCAACCCCAAATATGGCGATAAATTAGACATATCTGAAGATATGAGACAGAAGAGGCCTCATTAAGGAGCTCATGGATTAGATTAGAGACTGTAAGTAACCTGTCAATACCTCCTTAATGTAAAAAAGGAGAAATATCTCTAAGTAGTAAAAGGACTAATCTACTACATGGATGACTGATTAGTGATAGAGTTCTCAGCCCCAATTCTGTGTGGTAGACCCAAATCCTTGATCTCATTTTGTTCAAAATGTATCCATTCCAACAGATAGTTACACAGAATTGAATTTTGTATAACTTTGTTTACACTCAGATATGTTGTGTGCTCACATTAAATTTGACCCAAAAAAACCATTTAGTTTGGCCAACTGATTACAAGTCCTGTATGTTTTCCTATTAGTGTACATGAATTTGCTTGTGGGGCCTCAACTGGGAATGGAAACTGAACTTTGAGGTTTGAGAAGGACTATAACCACAGGTTGAAGAAAGCAAGGTAGGGATACAAACTGAAGGCACTGTTGCCTTTTCAAATCTGAGATGCTTCCTGTTTCTATGTCCATATTTTATTTTTATATATCTAATCTTTCAGAATCAAAGCACATAGCTAGGATTATTAAATTTAGATGGTCAGGATAAACCCCAAGAAATAAATGATCTTCCTTCACTAAAATGTTAAATATTTCAAGATCAAGGATAATGCTGAATATCTGGGTGGGAGGTTGTTGTTTTTGTGTGATCATAAAGTATGTTGAGAGAAACCTTTTATCGTGTGACCTAGTGACAGTTGTCATAGGTTAAACTATGTTAAAAAGGGAATGGATTTTCTATTAAAGTATAACCTCATGAGTCCTAACCCTAAAAAGAATGTTAAACCTATTTTAATTGAGGCTTCATCTTGGAAGTGTAAATGCTACCAAATCACTTCTGGACAGGTATAAACAGGTAACTTATTGCTGAAAATACGTTTCTTTGGATTTCCCCCCCAAAAAATATTGAGTGAATTTGTTGTTCCTGAAACCGTGGTAGACAGCTGTTGTATTACCTCCCCTACATAGTTCTGTCAAGACACCTCATCTGTGAGATACAATATCATTATTCAAGTTTTACATCTCTCTTAGCAACAACTTCCAACCACACCAAATTTTGTGATATTTTTAACAACATTTCACATTTTTAGAATCCTGATCACAGCTACCGGATTGCCAAAAATAGTATGAACAGTATGGAAGATCATTGTCAGATCCAGTTTCCCTCATGCTTTAATACTGGTATGACTATAATCTAAAAAAAAAATTAACATTCAATTGTATCTAATTCCAAACACCATTAACATCCCATTAAATGAAATTCTAACAGCTAAATACTAAAACTATCAGGCTTATAGAAAAATTACTAACCTTCTGCAACTCAAGTTCCTGTTTCTCCATAATAATTTTATTAATTTGATCTTCATAATTAATTTCAGCATCCTAGTTTTAAAAAATAAACAGGTAATTATCCATAATTTTAAACACATAAGAACTATAAGTAAAGACAAGTTTCATACCAACACAATTAGTGTAGTCTTGCTCTTCTATTTTTCAGCTGCAGTTCAATATATAGAATATGTTTCTATCCACCAAAAAGCAAGGAGGTCAAAATACCATTAAACCAAGACTATATACATACACATTGTACAAACAGTAAACATGTTCATCCTCGTCAATCAGAAAAATCATAGCATGAATGAAATAAGTAAGGGTTGACAGGAAGAGATATAATATTGGGAATTAGGAAAACAATTAATTTAATTATCAGTAAGTAATATTTCCCTTGTCATACCTATACTCTTCATCATCCTACAACAAATCGAGAGTCAGAGTGAAATAGAGCAAGATAGGCTTGTCTTGAACTCATGCTTGAAAAACCTTTATGACTAAATAGTCTAATGAGACCAAGCCACAATACTGAGATGAGAACAAAGCAACATCATGTAATGAATGTGTGAAGAATCAATTTAGTAATGGTTAGGTACAGATAACCATGGTTAATACTTGAACAATACTTTCTGAAAGTATCCTAGCTACAGGAAGAGATAAAACAGAATCTTTGTTAGGATGCTGAGCAAAACCCGTCACTTCAAAAGAAGGGTGGAATATTTATCAACATCTGGTACCAAGAAGCTTTTGTGCCAATCAAATGAGAACAAAAAAGATAAAAAGAGATGGCAATAGCTGTTCAAAGTAAATTTAGATATGTGGTCAGGAAGATTATCCTAAAACAAGGCCTGCTAGCCACAGACATCTGGCCCAAAATGGAATTAACACATGACCTTTGCCTTTTCCTGCTTCATAGTCTGGAAAAAAATTCACAATAGATAAGCAGAGGTGGGAAGATATATGTCAATTCCCCAATTATTACAAAAGCATCTGCCTGGGGATCAAACAACTACTGTGGTAGCAAGATATACCTTTGCTGACCGTTTATTATGGTTGCCACCAAGTTATAGGAGATCTCCTGAAATATTTAATATTAAAGTGTAGTTTTCCTAAGTGAAATCAGCTCCCTTTTGTTAAGTCAATATGCACATATATTGCACTTCCCCGGCAAATATAAAGCTCCGAGAGAAGAAAAAACACAATTTTGTCTACTGGCAGAGGGTCATGATTTCCAGCAAGAACTGACCATTTACTGGTGACCCCGTATGTTGTGACACACTACTCATTACTGTCCTGGTATTGCATGTGACCAAGACATGAAGACTTTTAGAGATGCTTACGGAGCTATGTTGACATGTAGTTCCAAAAGGTTAATGTTAAGCCTTCTTTCTGCCATTGATCATGGTCTAAACGAGGTGAATACCATAAGATAAGATCTCTCTCTTAAAGGGATAGCTAAACTTGTAATTATATATATTTGAGCCTCTGTGTGGGATACATTCTAACGATAGTCAAATTGAAAAAAGATAGAGGTGTTTTTCCAAGCTCTACACACAAAATAAGCCACTGCTCTTAGTAGATCGTGCAGATGTTCAATATATAATTACATGCACTCTCTGGGCTTCTTGAGCTTGGCTGCTTCTTGGTTGGTTTCAGATGGCATACTAGGTTCCTTGGGCTTGGCTCCTTCCTGATTGGGGATAATATTCTCCCAAGACCACCAATAAGTGGTACCAAAATGAACGGTCATTTAGACTAAATTGTATAGATCTTTTCTTTCCATGAAGTTAAATAGTTAACAATGTCAGAGTTAAACTATTATAATTGGGCATCTAAATTTACACCCAATGAGATGAATGGGGCAGTTCACACTTCAGAACTATTTCAGGATCTCCGCAAATTTAGTCAGACATCAATGCATTAGTTTGTTCTTGGGATTGTTTTCAAGGTTTTCTTCACAATTATAAAGGCTAGAGATTTACTTTTTTATTAAATGAAAGCTGTTATTCTAGAGAATAAGAAGGCAGCTTGGGAGAGGTGACAATACACCCTATCATTGAAGACCAGAAAAATTTGAGATCTGCATTCTAACAAAATAAAGGTAATCCTGTGATGCCCACAATCTAAATCAGCCCTGACAGTTGGGACAATAATGGGCATATTCTCCAGGGACAGCAGACTATGATAACTTCCAAGAGAAACATCTGTGAAGGCCTTTGGTGAAATCCTAAATTAAAGCAGGTCTAAAAATATATTACTCTCCTAAATCTAGGTGAGGGTTTCTGCTGACTTGCAGTACCCTAGTAATATTTTCCATGCAAATTTGCCTTTGAATTAAACAATACATTTATGATAGTATATTAACATATCTAGGGTAGTGTATATTGAATCCCTGCTGTTTTGTAAACAATGATATTTGAATAATGGCTGTTGCTACCCAAAGGGGAAAAAAAAGAGTTGAACTATTATTCTACTATTATTTCTTATACATATACACACATCTTTGAGATCTTTTGATAGAAAATCCTATATGAATTTAGCAGCAGTAGTATTTGTTGTTGTTTTATAGATTCATACGCCTGAAATATCCTGTGAAGATTCATATGCTAGAGCAGTGGTACTCCTGGAGGTACGCAGAGGTCTTCCAGGGGTATATCAATTCATTAGCTATTTGCCTAGTTTTACAACAGGCTACATAAAAAGCACTAGCAAAGTCTGTATGACTAAAATTTCATACAGACAGAATGAAAATGTAAGCAATTTTTCAGTAATAGTGTACTGTGACACTTTTGTATTTTTATGCCTGATATTGTAATCTAGTAGTTTTTAAGTGAGGTGAAACTTGGAGTACGCAAGACAAATCAGACTCCTGAAAGGGGTACAATAGTCTGGAAAGGTTGGGAACCGCTGTGTTAGAGAAAACCTCCCATGCATGGTTCGACCGGGGGAGCTTGGGGTAGCCCGCACTGGAAATGCCAAGGTCAGGGCAGGCTGCAAAAAGGAGAGAGATATTCCCAAGACTGGTGGGTAACACTGAAGTTTAAACTCCCCAACCAGTCACAAACTGTGCTTCTGATCCCCACACTGGTTATCAAGAAGCAAAAAAAAGAAAATCGCACAGCCACCCTTATTGCATTCCAGTTCTAGCCTTTTGCGTTCCTGGGCAGCTTTTCTTCTCTCTTCAGCTTCTTTCTCCAGCCAGGCCAAGAATTGCTTCTCTTGCATTCGAAGTTCTACCATTTCTCTCTTATATTGTAGGCGCTGGCTCTCTCTCAGGGCTTGCAGTTTTGATTGTGGATCACTCATTGTGACTAACTTTAACCTTTAACACACACAGTATCAACATTTCAAAGTTTGGAATAGCATGGGGTTCTGATCCAAACCCAAATGATCTGGTTCTGTGGATCCTGCCAACTATGCAATGTGACCCGAGGTAGCCCTCACTGGAAATGCCAAGGTCAGGCAAGCTGCAAAAAGGAGATAAATACTCCCAAGGCTGGTGAGTAATACTGAAGTTAAACTCCCCAGCCAGTCACAAACTGTTCTTCTGATCCCCACATTGGTTATCTAGAAGCAAAAAGAAAAAAGAAATCACATAGCCCCCTTTAGTGCATTCCAGTTCTCTGGCTTCCAATCAGCACCTATGTCCAGTATAGTGAGAAGTTATTTTAAAACTCTGCTCACATATACAAAATGTTCTTCTCACCCCAAAGGGCCAGCCATGTTACCAGGTCTGTATAGGCTTGGCTCTTACCCAAAATACCATGCTGCCAGTCAATCCTTTAGTGCCTAAAACTAAAGGTTTATTATAAAGAAAAAAGAAAGAAGAAGAGATAAAGCAGTTACATACATACAAAGCCTTCAAAGTCCATATATCAGGTTCTTAGCAGTACTGGTGAGTTTGGTGGCTTGAAAGTCCCTCTGGAACACATGCACAGCTTGGATGGGTCATTCAGTCCTTTGTTCAGAGCTTCATTTGTAGAAAAGTTACTCCAGAGATAAGAAGCAGGAATAAAGACAAAATGGAGAAGACTGCCTTTTATAGTCTTTTGCCATGCAGCTTGTATTTCCTTTGTTCCAAACACAAGCTGCCCAGCATATGGCAGGGAACCCTTAGAGTTCTGTCCATAGGCATGGCCCTGCATGCCTTCCTGAGTCATAAGGTGTAGCCCCTGACCCTTTCAATGGGTTCATTGTACAGCTGATGTACCATCAAGCAGGGTAGGCAGTGCTGATGCCAACCTGTCTGGAGGTGTCACCCAGATGCACAGCACAAGTTTGGAAACACAGATATACCATACATATCTATAACTTACAATACAAAGGTGATACAAACATATAAACAAGATTATACTTGGCAAATTATAGCATTTTTGCAGATACCTTACATGGCATATCTGGCACAACTCATTGCAATTTTACTGGTATTGGTATTCCATACAGCGTCACACATGGATGCCCCCTTCCTATGCAGAGTGAGAGAATCAGACATTGCCATAAGACTCTCTTCCTCATGTTCCCAGGCTCCAAAGAAGTGTTCTGTAGTATATGAACGTGGGGTTGGCCAGGGGGAATGAATCCATTATGTGCACAGTCACAACATCAACAGTGTAGGAAATCTGCTGTAAAGGTGATACACCCTAATAAACTTTTCTGGGAACCCCCTTCTAAAGAGGGTTTCAAGGGCAATAGCCACATCAGGAAGCTATGGGATGGGACAGAAAACCCTGGAACTACTCCAGAAGCACAGTTCCTCTGTGCACATGGCCATGATTTCCAACAGATCTCAGAGGCAAACACAAAATTTAAAAAGATAATAAAATGGTTTCTCTGTACTCCCTGAGTGATACTTTCTAACGTCAACAAATTAGTTTTCTTATATTAATCTATAAACTGAGAATCAAAAAGCATCCTGAATCCTCCCCCATTGGTGACAAAAGCCAATTATTTTGAATACCTTATGACTTTTTATAGAAGTCTCAAACAATTTATTTACAAATGACATTAATATGTGCTACTACTAAACTACACATTAATGAAAAGAAAAAACTAGGATACATCATTAGCAAAACTCTTACAGAAAATACTAAGTAAAGATTTTGCAAGTAAAATGTCCTCATGATTATTATGAATTTATTTATCATAATCCCTCAAATTTTAAGGATGCAATGGTAGCAACTGCTTCTTTAACATAGCATAATGATTGTTTTTAAATGAGTGTAAGATTCAGAGAACAACAGTAGAGGACAAAAATCTGCTATTTATGAGCTCAATCCTGCAAACACTCACATAAGTAAGTAACGGTACTCACATAAGTGATCCCTTAAGTAGCAGTTTCTTGCCCCCATATGGATTCTGACTACAGTAGGACTAAAGTGATTAAATTTTGCAAAGTCACTAAAGAGTTCACATTTGCAAGATTGAGCCCTAAAAATGCTTTTGACTAGCTTTCACTACACTCCAGCTAATTTTTAAAGTGTATATATATATCCAATTTGATTCTTATACACTTTTTGTGTTTCCTTGATATTACTAGGCTTGGAAAGGATTAGATTTTTGTTGATAAATGTGAGTAAACATTGATTTCACTGTACACACACAAACCGACGAAAAAATATTTCCAACAACAGTAATCAAAATTCACAGATAGACAAAGTAAGAAAAATGCTGTATGATAAGTTATTAATTTGATTTGAGGATATTTACTTAGTATATTTTGAAATGTGACATTGACAATTTGTGTTTTAATGGTTACAAAGCTTTAACTTTTTGTCTGACCTCTACCCCATACTTTCCTGCAACTGTGAAAATTTAAAATTGATAAAAATTGGAAAAAATGCTTCAAAATAAACATCAATATTATCTATCAAAATTATAAAAAAAAAGTTTAATTTCTCAAGTTGAGTTATTACAAACACAGTTGTATCTAAACAAAAGCTTTTTTCTTTACGTCTTCTTCTTTTGATGCATTCAGTAAAGCCAAAATTCATAGTTTGTGTCATTACAAAACAAACCATAGACAGTAGACTAACAAATAATTAAGACATGAGAAGGAGGCTGATAAAAAGGGGGAAAACAGCTATTAATTCACACTGATCCTGGACCCACTGAAATCAGTGGTAAAACTAGCACTGATTTAAATGGGAGTAGGGTTAGGCACCTATACAGTATTTTCATAATTAGCTATGATGAAAAAGAAAATATAGGAAAAAGTATATAACATTTAAAAAGGGTTTGGGTAAAGTACTATAAACCAGTCTCTCAAGTTCTCTGCCCATGAAACTTCCATTCCAGTTAACTGGATTCTAGAGCTCACTTGTTAACAATTGTCTAAATGTAGTCAATGCTCTTTAGTTTAAATTACAAGATAATTATTTTATTAAAAAAATATATTTTTCAGACTATTCTTAATCCAACACACACTCCATTTCAATTTGTTTAATTTCAAAATGTACATGTAACTAAAGAGCTTTAAATGTGAATGAGGGCATGAGCAAACAACCGGAGCTACATTTCATTATATATTAAGTTAGGACTCAGAGAAATGTACTGTTACTAATGCTAATTAAAAACCTTAATATTTAGCTATTATGTTAATCTTAAGCATTTTAAATTGAACTAAACAAACAAAGACCATTCAATATAGGTTTGAAAATTAGATTTAAAAAACAGTCTTTGATAAATTCATGGCCTCAAAAAAACACTGAACCAATAGGGTGTTTTAATTTCCTCCCAAACCTACACAAATTTTGTCTGGATTTCTGTCCTAGATATTACAAAAAAGAATTTGGAAACTATCAAAAATACCAGTGTATACAATGACTGATGGTAAAAAGCTACCACCATATTAAATGCCATGGAGAGTAACAATTATCTGATAAAGATGTTCATATGTGAAATTGCTAACAATTAAAAACCTTAGCCAACATTAACTCTTTGACTTCCTTTATAGGATCTCTATCTTTTACTCATTGTGGATTTAAAGTTTTTAAAAGTTGCCCTCCCATTTTAAAAAGTTCTTCAAGCTGTTTAAAAAAACAACTTTGTTATATTTAGGAAGAAAATACTGTATATAACTTTAATAAGCTATCAAAGAACACAAAATCTTAAAAGTGTTTATTTTTTATTAGATGCCTTAGGACTACAAGGATTTAAGTGTTTTCACAAAAACACTATCATAACAATAAAAGAGGAGTAATTTGATGGTTTATTTACTCGTTATAACCTTTAGAAAGTGTCAAGCCTATTTTAAAGTGTTTGCTTCAGGCTGTAGTTTTACAAGATGGGCTCTGGATTGGTCAGGCCCCCTCAATTCTTGACCCTGAACAGATTTAGGAACAGAGGACAGCTGGCTGATGTCCAAGCAGCCAAAACTGCTGTTAGGTACTTTTACTATCTTTTTCAAACTTATAATCCACCTCCTACAAATTGCACATCCAATTTCTCATGCTGCTCAGTCAAATACTTCTCACACTTTTCTGATTGTTTTCCAGTCTGATCAGGATTCCTTACATAAAAGTTTTACTTGGGTATTTAGTTCAACAGATTTCCTGTATATTTTTTTCAATTCATCTTCTCTGCCTTTAACATTTATTCGGAGGACTACAAGAGTTATAACAGTTTTACATTAATTTTACTGATGATTTCCAATATTTCTGATAGGATCTTATAGGAAATTTGATGATATGATTTCTTAAAGCCCAATAATAATCAGACATTGGGCTTTATTCTCAAAGGCATTTCCTGTTTAGAAGCACACTGTCAACTAAATGTCTATATATACTTGGGATAAGTAACTCACTGACTGAGTTACCTTTCCAACCACTTTCCCCTTTGAAAGCTCTTTTTTCACTGTTCTCGCCTTAATCCCAACATAGTTTTTGACTAGCTTTGTTCTCTTAAAGCCTCTCTACCTGACCTTTCTCGACCAATTACTTGTGCAGCTCTCTGCCTTTAACCAATCTATTCCCTGTCAAAACTCCCATTATTTTCCACACCAGTTGTGGGCTCTCTAACACATTGGTTAGTGTCTAAAAAACATTATTGTACGCCTCATTTCAAAATTCGTTAAGAGATCTGGAAACCTCATCAGATGCTCTACAGTGTCTTATATTCCATTTTCCTAACAGAGTCAGCAAGACTGGCCCATGATATGACTTCCGCAAAGCAGTGGTCTCAACAACCCACATAAACCACTGAATACCGACCCCCATCTTTATTGTGCCATTATTGGCTACTAAGTCTAATTTTTACTCTTCTTTTATTTCCCTGGTAACACTGCTCTACAGCCAAAATGCTTCTGAAATAAATGTAGTCAAACTTTACTAATTCTGGGTCACTGAGAACGAAAATGATGCTTAAAATTGTTGATTGGCTCTAGTTTTCAAGATATGCTATTGGGTCAGTATATACGACCCTTGACTTGGGAATGGCGGAGGATAAGTGAGTTATAAAGGGAAGGGATCTCAATTTAAACCAGAAATGACTAAAATACATCTTTGACTGGATCTATGAATAAATCTATGACTGGGTTTGGACAGTACTTGCTTTTTAGGCACAACAATGAATGATGCAATCTGAAGCTGGTATTGCGTCATACATTATATGAATTGCATCATGTTATTCCTAGAATTCATAGATGATGCAATCATAACGAAGCTTACATCACTCTGCTGAACAAATTGTCCCATATCAGCTCTAGAAATCATACAGTGTCGTGCTCTCTTATTTGTCAGTGTTTGATTTTGCAAAGGGACACATTTCTGTTTAGCCAAAGTGAGCAGAGATGCCTCGTACTTGTGTGAAGAGTGCAGATAACTTCTGCTATGTTTGTGGTGAAGTGACTTTTGCATCACAAAAGCGCAGTATAACCACTATGGTTAAGAAAGCCTATCACCTTTATTTTGGCTGCAAAATTGGAGATCAGGACAAGAGGTGGGCCCCACACATATGCTGCAACACTTGTGCAACAAATCTTCGCCAGTGGTTGAACAGGAAAAGGAAATCTATGCCTTTTGCAGTGCCAATGATTTGGAGAGAGCCAACAGATCATACCAGGAATTGTTACTTCTGCATGGTGCCTCCAGTTGGGAAAGGTGTGTCAAAGAAGAAAAAGTGGACTGTGCATTATCCAAACATTCCATCAGCTATACGCCCAGTACCCCATGGAGAAGGACTGCCGGTTCCTGATGCACCAGAATCATTCTCACTTGAGTCAGTCGAGGAAGAGGAAGAGGATGAAACTTCTGGTCCTGAACCATCAATGGCACAGGACCCACATTTTCTCCCATCCTCCTCCTCTGAACCACACCTCATAACACAAGGTGAACTGAATGACCTTGTCAGGGATTTGGAACTACCCAAGAGTAAGGCAGAGCTGTTGGGCTCCAGACTACAGCAGTGGAATCTCCTGGCAGGTGATGTTAGGGTTTCCATGTTCCGGGACCGTCAAAAGGATCTTGTCCCATTCTTCTTCATGGAAGGTGAGCTTGTAGCCTGCAACAACATCGATGGTGTGATGGCAGCCCTCAACGTCGTTCACGATCCGGATGAGTGGAGACTGTTCATTGATTCATCGAAGACGAGTCCTAAAGCTGTTTTACTGCATAATGGCAATGTTTTGCCATCAATTCCAGTTGGTCATGCAGTCCATATGAAGGAAACCTATGACAACATGAAACAACTTTTGAGGTGCATAAACTATGACTAACATCAGTGGCAGCTTTGTGACGATTTGAAGGTTGTTGCTCTCTTGCTTGATCTGCAGACTGGATACACAAAGTACTGCTGTTTTCTCCGCGAATGGGATAGTCGTGCAAGAGATTCCCACTACATCAAGAAAGATTGGCCACTCCGACAGTCATTGGAGCCTGGGAGGAAAAGTGTTCAGCATCCACCACTTGTTGATTCAAGGAAGATTTTGTTACCACCCTTACACACCAAGCTGGGTCTGTTGAAGAACTTTGTTAAGGCCATTGACAAAACACAAGCAGCTTTCAAGTACCTCCGTGGAAAATTTCCAAGGTTAAGTGAAGCTAAGATAAAGGAAGGTGTCTTTGTTGGTCCTCAGATTCGTGAACTTCTTCGAGATGATGCATTTGACCATGCACTGCGTGGCAAGGAAAAGACGGCATGGAAAGCCTTCCAGTTAGTGGCAATAAATTTTCTCGGAATCAACAAGGCAGACAACTACAGGTTGTTGGTGGAAAACCTCCTCAAGGCATACAAAAGCCTTGGTTGCAACATGTCACTAAAGATACATTTTTTGCACTCTCATCTAGATTTTTTTCCACCGAACTGCGGAGCAGTGAGCGACGAGCACGGCGAGTGATTTCACCAGCACATTGCAACAATGGAGAAACGCTATCAGGGCAAATGGAGCCCATCAATGCTTGCAAACTATTGCTGGACAGTGACAAGAGATGCTCCATTTAATGAATACAAGAGACAAGCCAAGAAGCGCCGAGTAGACACTGAATAGGACTAAACTATGTACAGAATAGCTTTTTGCCTTTTGTTTCATAATAAATTTTATTTATATAACCCTTTTGCTGATTTTTAAAGTGTTACATAAACAGGACAGGTGAAATATTATCATGTAAAGCAACCATAAACACATGAAAAGATCTAGGTTTACAATTTATGATTAAAACTCTACTATCTACACAATATACATAGACATAAAATGTAAAAACTTAATTATCTTAGAAACAGTAGCCAATCCATTGTTTTAATTGTCATATTTGAATTCAGCACATCAAAATACATAATAAATAGCACATTTTATCTCTGAAGCAAACGACTTCTCAAAAATTGTAGACCAGTGTAATATTTATTCATTCTTTTATACCAGGAACCTTCTTCTTCACCCACCCTTGAGATCTTCTTCTATCAGCCTTTCCCATACCAAATGTATGGAGCCTGCAGGCATCATTTTGTCAGTGTTTTCTATTTCCCACCAATTAGATAATAAGCATTTTGTGGTAAGGACCATCTTTTTATTCTGTTTGTATAACACTTTGTACATGGTCCTGATACATGATTAGGGCTCCTAGGTGCCACAGTAATACTACTACTACTGCTAATATTAATATCTCCTATTCAAAACACTTCCCTATTGCTGCCTTCTCCTTTCTTGCCAATCCATCCCCTTATTCAACCCTGGATATTTCAGGCAAACCATCTCCCGTAACTTCCTTTCCACTTTTATCATTTGCTGGCTCCTACTCTTGCTCACTACATAAAAACATTGTCAACAATTCTCATTCTCCTAGTATATGCTCCAATTCTATAAAATCTGCCTCGCTACACTTTCTTTAAAAGTCCTTGACTCTCTCACTAATACTGCCCATTCTTTAACTTTGCCTTTCTCAAAGTTCTTGGAAATATAGGCGTCTCATTTTCCAATTCCATCTCACATAATACCCATGACCTTAATATGTGTTTTACTCTGGATGTTGCATAAAATCTGCTCTCCTCCTTGTGGTCAACAACCTCCTTGTTTTTACTTCTGATTACACCTTCTCTGTCATGTGGTTTGACATCACTGGTCACTGAATTGGCCACTGTGGACTATTCCTTCCTCCTGGATTACCTACATAGCTCAGCAGGAGGAAACCAGAGAAACCTGCAAAGATTCTGCTCTCAACAATCGAACTGTTCCACATGTCAGAGGATGGCTCTTTTTCTGCATTAAGACGCTCCTGTACAGAGTCCAAAAAGGTTCATTTCTTGGACCACTACTTTTTTCTACCATCTTAGTCCTGTCTTTAACTATAAGCACCACTTTTACGATAACATATTGTTAATAATTCATGTCAGTTCTCCCTGTCTGTCTCTTTTGACAGGGTAAATTTGTGGCCCAGAATATATTTTCCCCCCCTCCCCCTGCATCTCCATATGTGTGCATATCTACCTATAACCTATTGTCACAATATTGCCCAATTATATCTCTGCATCTTCTCTACCTCTGCTGGAATCCATATCCACGCTTTATTTTCCTCCTACCTTCAGTGTTGAAGCTCTAGAACCTCCCCAAGTCTTAACTCTCTAGACTACACTATGTTAGAATATTTCTACCCATATTTTCACTGTACGAATATGTGCTGTTCTATTAAGAGAGGCTATAAGCCAGGCACAGCCTTCATCAAGTTCAGCCCAGAACCAAGGAATCCTAGGAAGTGTAGTTCCCAAAAGGACCATAGGAACTGTAGTCTGGGCAGAAATACTTTCTGAGAAAGGGGGTTTTGAAATAAAAAAGAACCTTGACTGTCAGTGAAGAAGCTATTAGTGAGGTAGCAAAATATGTAGTGGTTCTCCTTTTGAGAGAACCAACCAGTTCAGTCCCAAAAAAGAGGTTATTCACCATGTGCAGTAACTGAGGTTCTTTGAGATGTGGGCCCCTGTCAGTTCTCCATTTCAGGTGTGCATGCACCTTTGATCGGAGATTTTCAGTAGCATGCCCATTCAACCCGTGCATGCACCCTACAACTCCTCATGCCTCGTATTGAGGATATGTAGGGCTGTATGGGTGAACTACTAGGAGTTCCTTCTCTGCTTCAAAGTCTCTTGAAGGAAACTCTGAAGCAAGGGGAAGGAGGACAGGTAGTATAGCACCCATAAGGACACACAACTTGAGGAACTCCAATTACTGAACATGGTGAATAACCTCTCCTTCAAGTAGGGTCCCTATGAGTGCTCCACTTCAGGTGATTTCCAAGCAGTATCCTCTGAAAGAAGAGGGGGCTTCGGAACTGGATCCAATAATGAATGGCTGCCATGCCAAGCAATGAAGAACTGCCATGCCAACAGCATCATTTGATCTAGAAGCATGTATCAGAGCACAGTGTTTGGAAAAAATGTTAACTGATCCCCATGTTGCTGCTTTTCAAATTTCAGTAATGGGAACATTTGTTAACAGTGTCATGGAAGCAGCTTGTGATCTTGTTGAATGGGCTATTATTCTTGAAGGGGGCTGAATATTAGCAGTCTGGTAACAAACAAGAATACAACTGGAAACTCACTTTAAAGTCTTCGGATAGAAACTGAAGATCTTTTGGATCTGTCTGCAACTGAAATAAATAGTCTGGAAAACTTTCTGAATGGTTTAGTTCTGTCCAAATAGAAAGCTAACGCCTGGATATTTTAGATATGAACTTGGGATGTAGGCATAACAATGTCTTATCTTAAAGGGAGGATCAGTCATTTAATGCACCTAGTTCCCCAATCCTACAGGCAGAGGTGATAGCCTAAACATGCTGTTTTCATAGATCAATACATCAGAGAACACTTAGCTAATGGCTCAAAAGGAGGTTTCATAAGGCCATTAAGGAGCAAGTTCACTTCCCATATGAAAGTAGGTTCTTTTTTTTTGCAGAAAAAGGTTATCCAACCCCTTGATGAATCTTTCAGTTGTGGGATGAGCAAAGATTGACTATCCTTGCACAGGGGAATGAAATAGCTGCCAAATGAACTCTGATGGAATTCACAGAATGACTTGACTTCTTTAAAACCACCAGGTAATTAAGAACAGCAGACAGGGAAGAATGAACTTGGACCTGCTCCAATGGGATCTGTAGTAAGTCAGCAATCCATTTCATCAGGTCTTGAAACTGTTTAAAATCATCAGCATAGGAAGGTGGAGGAGACATCACAGCCTTATCTGGAGAAGATGAGGAGATGTTTGTTTTTGGTGTCACCTCCTTATCCACCATAGCCTCTTGCTCTTCAAAAGACTCCTCATGAAGTTGAGGCTGTTCAGGAGGGAGAGATGGGTCAGGAGACTGCCTTTTGCAATGATCCCCAGGAGAGTAGCTAGGAGCTCTTGAAAACTGTTGACAGTAGGCTGCCTAAGGGTCCCAATATGGCAACTGAGGAGGACTATAAGGTAGAGAGGGAGGCATGAGTGTTGCTCATCTCGGTGGAAAAGGGCATGAGAAGGTCTTGCTCTTGAAGCTTCTCTCATTAAAGGTATCTGAAAAGATGTCTCTATGGTGGTATGTAGGAGATACCCTGTTCAGAGATCTGAGAGTCTGAAGAAGATACTTCAGCATAATTAAGAGGGGAAGCAGATATTGGAGGTGAGGATGGTTGTTCACCTGGTGCCAATGGTACCTGGGAACCATGAGACGTAGAGAGGGATAAGGGTCTGGGAGATCTTGCAGAACTCGGTACCGACAGTCATTTGGTACCTATTAGTATTGGAGATGTTGGCTCGTCAGATACAGACACGTCTTTAGAGAATCTAAACTACTGTGGTACCAGCTGAATCTGCATCTGTATCAGCTGGGGCTGCCTGGTAAGCAACATCAGTGCTGAGGATGTTTATGGAGGTACCGGTCTATACGATGGTGCTGGTACTAAAGATGCTGGCTAGGAGGTCCCAGTGTTGCAGTCTGGTTGACCAGTTTAGGTACTGGGGTTGGTAATGGAAAGTCTGGGGGTGATGCAGCCTTTTTCAAAGCAGTGTGTTTTGGATCTCTGCTGGAACAGTCATAGAATCATAAAACTGAAAGGGACCTCAAGAGGTCATCTAGTCCAGTTCCCTGCACTCATGGCAGGACTAAGCATTATCTATACCATCCCTGACAGGTGTTTGTCTAACCAGCTCTTTAAAATCTCCAACGATGGAGATTCCACAACCTACCTAAGCAATTTATTCCTGTGCTTAACCACCCTGACAGGAAGTTTTTCCTAATGTCCAACCTAACCCTCCCTTGCTGCAATTTAAGCCCATTGCTTCTTGTCCTATCCTCAGAGGTTAAGACGAACAATTATTCTCCCTCCTCCTTGTAATAACCTTTTATGTACTTGAAAACTGCTATATCCCCTCTCAGTCTTCTCTTTTCCAGACTAAACAAACCCAATTTTTTCAATCTTCCCTCATAGGTCATGTTTTCTAGACCTTTAATCACTTTTGTTGCTCTTCTTTGGACTTCCTCCAATTTGTTCACATCTTTCCTGAAATGTGGTGCCCAGAACTGGACACAATACTCCAGTTGAGGCCTAGTCAGCATGGAGTAGAGCGGAAGAATTACTTCTCATGTCTTGCTTACAACACTCCTGCTAATAAAAACCGAACATCATTCTGGGATGTTTGTAACAGTGTTACATTGTTGACTCATATTTAGCTTGTGGTCTACTATGACCCCCAGATCCCTTTCTGCAGTATTCCTTCCTAGGCACTCATTTCCCATTTTGTATGTGTGCAACTCATTGTTCCTTCCTGAATGGAGTACTTTGCATTTGTCCTTATTGAATTTCATCCTATTTACTTCAGACCATTTCTCCAGTTTGTCCAGATCATTTTGAATTATAATCCTATCCTCCAAAGCACTTGCAACCCCTCCCATCTTGGCATTGTCCGCAAACTTTATAAGTGTACTCTCCATGCCATTATCCAAATCATTGATAAAGATATTGAACAGAACCGGACCCAGAATTGATCCCTGCAGGACCCCACTCATTATGCCCTTTCAGCATGACTGTGAACCACTGATAACTACTCTCTGGGAACGATTTTCCAACCAGTTACGCACCCACCTTACAGTAGCTCCATCTAGGTTGCATTTCCCTAATTTGTTTATGAGAAGGTCATGCAAGACAGTATCAAAAGCTTTACTAAAGTCAAGATATACCACATCTACCTCTTCGCTTCTTCTCTATCCACAAGGCTTGTTACCCTGTCAAAGAAAGTTATCAGGTTGGTTTGACACGATTTGTTCTTGACAAATCCATACTGACTGTTACTTATCACCTTATTATCTTCTAGATGTTTTCTAATTGATTGCTTAATTACTTGCTCCATTATCTTTCCTGGTACAGAAGTTAAGCTGACTGGTCTGTAATTCCCTGGGTTGTCCTTATTTCCCTTTTTATAGATGGGCACTATATTTGCCCTTTTCCAGTCTTCTGGAATCTCTCCCATCTTCCATGACTTCTCAAAGATAATCACTAATGGCTCAGATATCTCCTCAGTCAGCTCCTTGAGTATTCTAGGATGCATTTCATCAGGCCCTGGTGACTGAAGACATCTAATTTGTCTAAGTAATTTTTAACTTGTTTTTTCCTTATTTTAGCCTCTGATCTACCTCATTTTCACTATGTTAGACCACCAACCTTCTTGGTGAAAACCGAAACAAAGAAGTCATTAAGCAACTCTGCCATTTCCACATTTTCTGTTATTGTTTTTCCCCCCTCATTGAGTAACGGGCCTACCCTGTTCTTGGTCTTCCTCTTGCTTCTAATGTATTTGTAGAATGTTTTCTTGTTACCCATTATGTCTCTGGCTAGTTTGATCTCATTTTGTGCCTTGGCCTTTCTAATTTTGTCCCTAAATATGTGTGTTATTTGTTTATATTCATCCTAATTTGACCGAGTTTACACTATTTGTAGGACTCTTTTTTGATTTTTAGATCATTGAGGATCTCCTGGTTAAGCCAGGGTGTCAAAATCAAATCTAGAACAGCCTCTCCCCTAGTAGCTTTCTCCACCTTCTGAAATAAAAAATTGTCTCCAATACATTCCAAGAACTTGTTGGATAATCTGCGCCCTGCTGTGTTATTTTCCCAACAGATGACTGAGTAGTTGAAGTTCCCCATCACCACCAATTCTTATGCTTTGGATGTTTTTTTTAGTTGTTTAAAAAAAAAAAGCCTCATCCACCTCTTCTTCCTGGTTAGGTGGTCTGTAGTAGATCCTTACTATGACATCATCCTTATTTTTTTACCCCTTTTATCCTTACCCATGCTTATATGATACTGCAGATGATTTCAGTACCAAAGTATTCATGGTGCCGTAAGTCTGATGAGCTCGAGGATTTCAATGACCTCCCAGTGCTGGAGACACCTAAAGCCTCAGCATGAATCTTCCTGGAACATGAGGTGTACAAAATGGTTGATTTTGATGGTGACCAAGGCTTTTTTTTTTTTTTTTGAGATAGTCTCCTTGTGAGGAAACGTAGAACTCCTCTTCCTGGAAGCTCTAACAATACCTTCTGAGCTCTTATCCTGCAAAAGCTAGATACCGAGGTCAACAGGCATTGTGTTCATTCAGAGGCCAACATCTGGGCCTAGAGCCAAGTCCAGTTGGAGCGAGTGTTCCATTATGAGGAGTCTAAGTTTAATTTCCTAGTTTTTATGAGATCTGCTTTTAAAAGCAGAGCAGAACTATCACTTAGCTGGGATGCAGATGTCTCCCAGGCAGCAGGTACAGCGGGAATGTCCACCACAGACCAGGATAGCTTCCTGGCAGTTAAGACAGTGTTTGAATCCCAGGGATCCTGGCACACCAAGTTGATGATGACACCCAAACCAAACCCCCTCATAATAGAGGGAAAAGAAGGGACAGATGGGGGCAATTAAACAAAATGCCCCAAAATATAAAACAAACTCAAATCAGGTAAGCTAAACTAACTATGATAGCCTTGAGTTTTCGTTAAGCTATCAAAGTTGAAATGGGCATGCTAGATGTACCGTCACAGGAAACTGAGGGCAATTTGCCCATGCAGCCCTATATATCCTCAGTACGGGGCACAAGGTGGTATACGATGTATGCATGGGCCAAATGGGCATTCCTACCGAAAATCTCAGATCAAAGGTAGTCTAGGGCACATGCACACCTGAAACAGAACACCCATAGGGACACCATTGGAAACAGAATGAAGGAATCCTGGAAAGTGTAGTTATCAGGAGGACTCTGAGGCTAGGTCTACACTACCCGCCTGAATCGACGCTCTTACTCCACCAGTGGAGGTGGGAGTAAGCGCCGTCGACAGGAAGCCGCAGAGGTCGATTTTGCCGCCGTCCTCACAGTGGGGTAAGTCGGCTGCGATACGTCGAATTCAGCTACGCTATTCACGTAGCTGAATTTGCGTATCTTAAATCGACTCCCCCCTGTAGTGTAGATGTAGCCTGAGAATTGCAGTCTGGACAGCAATACATTCTGGAAAATAAAAAAGAACCTTGATTGTATAATATAATAATCTATGGAGATATCCTATCTCCTAGAACTGGAAGGGACCTTGAAAGGTCATTGAGTCCAGCCCCCCGCCTTCACTAGCAGGACCAAGTACTGATTTTGCCCCAGATCCCCAAGTGGTCCCCTCAAGGATTGAACTCACAACCCTGGGTTTAGCAGGCCAATGCTCAAACCACTGAGCTATCCCTCCCCCAATGAAGAAGCTATTAGGGAGGTAGCAAAACATTGTTTTCTTTCTGAGAGAATCTGGGAAAAGGCCAGGTATGCTACAGGGCACATGAAGACTTTGGGTGTCTCTAATGAGTGAAGGAGAATGAGAAAGGGCAGAGAGATGGAAGTCTGAGACAACTGCAGATACAGCTCAGTAAGCCCAGCAAAGCAGGTCTTAAGTCAGGAAGGAGGCTAGTGGGACTAGCAGGGTGATGAAAGAGGCTGAGGGGAATGAGAGCACAAGAGCTTGGAGCAATTACTGAATGCTAGTTTCCTGTCTTGGAGCCAATAGCAAGGTTTCCAAAAGAGGTGGCTGGAAATTCCTTTTCATTTACCTGCATCAAGGAGAAAACAAGATTGCTCAGACTCTTAAAGTAGGGCTTTGGCTAAGTTAGAACAAAGAATAGCTGACTGGAGGGCTTGTTTGGACTTTTCCATTTGACTTTTATTTACCTTGAAAGGAATAGCATTTCCTAATTTAGCCAGGAGCCTAAATTAAACTACTGCATCAGTTGAGAGGAAAATTGAGGCACAGGCAGGTGAGGAAAGTGAGGCACCGTCTATATCTCTACAGGATAAGAGATATGTGACACTCTCATATTACAAAGTACAATAGATCACCTTAATTCTCTAGTAATGCCACTGTCTCCAAAATCATTTCAGAATCTAACTCAAAACTGGTCTTGTTTTAAAACCTTATCTAATTTTAAATTCGTTCCAAGGACTTGCTCCAGCCAGTCTCACAGATCTTGTCTCCCTCACTCGATCCCTCCATTCATCTAGTATTGGTCTTTTCTCTGTTCTTCCCACCAATCTCACTACTGTGATACAGAAAAAAGCTTATACTTCAAGATGTCTGTCTCTATGGGTGCACCACTTCAGGTGCACCACTTCAGGTGCGCATGCGGCCCTTGATCAGCGATTTTCTGTTAGAGTCCATTTAGCCTGCACATGCACTCTGTAGAACTTTGCATCATGCTCGGAGGGTATATAGGGCTGCACAGGTGAACCATCCTCAGCTCCTTCTCTAGCCAAACATTTAACAAGAACAGTCCAAAGCAAGAGGGGAAGGAGGACAGGCAGTGGAGCACCCATAGGGACACACATATTGAAGAACCACAGTAACCAAACAAGGTAAGTAACCTTTTCCTCTTCTTTGAGTAGTGTCCCTATGGCTGCTCCACTTTAGGTGACTCCCAGGCAGTATCCTCACAGGAACGAGGGAGCCTGGGAATCAAGTCCAGGAGGGAAGACTGTGCAGCAGAACCAATTGCCACATCAGATCTGATGGAATGGACCATGGCATAGTGTTTAGAAAAGGTATGCACTGGAGCCCAATGTAGCAGCTCTCAGACACTGGAATGTTTTTGAGAAATGCTGTGAAAGTTGCTTGGGGTCTCGTAGAGTGTGTTATAATCCTTTGGGGAGGCAAAGCACCAGCTGCATCATAGCAAGCAGTAATACACCCAGAAATCCATCTTGACAGTCTCAGAGAAGAGGCTGTGAACTCCTTTGATCTTTCTGCAATAGAAACAAAGAGTATAGGTGATTTCTGACATTGCTTAGTCCTATCCAGATAAAAGGCCAATGCCCGTCATACGTCTAATGTATGAAGGGAAGTCTCCCACTGAGATTTGTGTGGTTCAGGAAAAAAATAACAGTAAGTGAATAGACTGGTTAAGATGGAAATCCAACAGCATCTTAGATAAGAATTTTGGGTGGAGTCAGATGGAGACCTTGTCCTTGAAAAATATTGTAAATGGGGGGCGGAGGGGCAGTCAGCCATCAAGTCTCCAATTTCTCCAACCCTGCGGCCTGACATGGTAACTACTAGAAAGGCCATCTTCATAGATGAGTGAAGCAAAGACCAGATCGCCATAGGTTCAAATGGAGGTCCCCTAAAGGTATCTAAGCTACAGGCTGAGATCCCAAGTCACAGTAGGATCCTTAACTTAGGGGCATAGATTCCCCAGACGCTTAATAAATCTCAGGGATGTAGGGTGCACAAAAACAGAAATCCCCTCTAGTAGGGAATGAAAGGCGGATATTGCAATGAGATGAACTTTAATAGAGCTAATTGAACAATCTAATTTTTTTAAATCCAGCCAATAATTCAAGATGGCTGACAGTGAAGAAGATTCAGGCACAAGGCAGTGATGGTAATACCAGTGGTTGAACCTCTTCCATTTCTGAAGGTAAGTGATTCAAATTGACCACCTACTATTTAGCAATACTTGCTGTACGCCTGTCAAGCAGATAGATTCTAATCCTGTGAACCACCCGGAACCCATGCTTGTAGATAGAGGACTCCTAGGTTAGGATGAAGCACACAATTAAGGTCCTGGGACAGGAGATGAGGGACAGTCAGAAGCTTGAGAGCCAGTTGGACACACAGATGAAGCAGATAAGAACACCAAGCTTGCCTCAGCCAGGTTGGTACTACTGGCAAATAACTGACCCTCCTTAATCATGGCCTCGAAGTGTTCTCTATGCTCCTGTGGAAGATGTTCAATAAAGATTGTGAACTTGTTGTAATTCATGTAATCATACTTGGCCATGACCACCTGATAGTTTGTGATCCAAAACTGGAGAGTTGCAAATGAGTAGGTTTTCCGTCCAAAAAGTTCTAACCATTCCCAATTCTTGTCATAAGGAGTAGAACGGGGGTAATGCTGTCTACCCGGCTTGTTTATGACATCCACCAACAGGAAATTAGGTGGGGGATGGGAAAACAAAAATTTTGAGTCTCTGGGCGGGAGTGGGAAATAATATTTCTTATCTGCCCATTTACAAGTTGGCAGTATGGTGGCAGGAGTTTCCATACACAGTCTTTGCTGGATCCAGGAGCACATTATTAATGGGTCTTGTATTTGGTAACACCAATCCGGGTTGCACTCTGTCCAGGAGCTTGTGATGCGAGTCCTTAGGTATATGGAGAGTGTTTGCCATAAGAATCTTCACAAGATTCTGGGATTGACTCAACTCTACCATTGATGATGGTCGAGGCATGACTGCCTCGTCTGGAGACAAAGACAAAGTAAGGGGTTGAGAAGTAGCCTCTTTGTCTGCCCTACCTTCTTGTACCTCAAAGGTCTTCTCATGTTGGGAGTTTGGTGGAGGAGACTGTGTGATCCTAGTTTCCTGCTGAAGTGGAGCCAGAGGCCTGGCAAATTTGCTGCCGATACACCACCCAAGGATCCCAGTATGCTCACTGGGGAGGCCCAAACGGGAGAGGGTTGGTACTCAGAATTGATCCCACCATTCCTGATATGGGTGATTATCTTTGTCAAAATATGATATGGGTTCCTGTAGTTATGGGGAGGGGACCCCGCACTAATGAGGGGACTGATTGAATGTCTTCTTCACCCTCCTCAACATCTTCCAGTGAGAGGGGCACAGGAGGGCTTAGCAGAGAAGGATGGAGAATCATGAGGTACCAGGCAGCATAGGTAATCTGGAGATCGAGGTCTCAGTACCGAGAGTTATTCAGTACCCATAAGCAGTAGGGTCTGTGCATGCTTGGAGTTTTGGGGGGCAAAGGAGGGCATTGCCCCCCCCCCAAAATTACAAGCCTCGGGGCAGGCAGTGTGCAATGCAATGAGTTCTGCAGAGGAGACGGGAGATGTGCTGCTCCCAGTTTGCGCCCCTGAGGCAGGGAGTCAGAATTTTGTTTATAAAACAGAGTGATTAACAGGTGATTAAGAAAGGGCTGTTAGAATGTTTCCTAAAATTAAATGATCTGTTCCAAGCTTTGTCAACCGCAAAAAAGTATGTAGTCTAAAAGATAGAAAGTAATTATAGATTTTTCTACAATTGTTTCAGTTGTTGTATTCAAGAGGTGGTAAAGTTACTAATATCTTTGTTTGAGAATATAACTCATTTTTTAGACAAAGGAAATGCAGTAGATTTAATCTATCTGGATGTCAGTAAGGCATTTTATACAGTTCCAGATGAGAAACTATTAGTTAAATTGGAGAAGATGGGGATTAATGTGAGAACTGAAAGGTAGATAAGGAACTGGTTAAAGGGAAGACTACAACAGGTCATACTGAAAGGTGAACTCTCAGACTAGAGGAAGGTTACTAGTGGAATTCCTCAGGGATTGGTCTTGGGACCAATCTTATTTAACATTTTTATTACTGACCATGGCACAAAAAGTGGGAGTGTGCTAATTAAATATGCAAATGACACAAAGCTGGAAGGTATTGCCAATACGGAGGAGGACTGGAATACCATACAAGAAGATCTGGATGACCTTGTAAACTGGAGCAATAGAAATGGGATGATATTTAATAATGCAAAGTGTAAGGTCATGCATTTAGAGACTAACAACAAAAAATTTTGCTATACGCTGGGGATTTTTCAGTTGGAAGTGAAAGTAGAGGAGAAAGAGCTGGGGGTATTGGTTGATCACAGGATGACTGAGCACCATCAGTGTGATGCGGCAGTTTGACAGAGGCTGGGGATGGGCGACAGAGGATGGATCACTTGAGGATTACCTGTTCTATTAATTCCCTCTGAGGCACCTGGCATTGGCCACTATTGGAAGACAGGATACTGGGCTGGATGGACCTTTGGTTTGACCTGGTATGGCCGTTCTTATGTTCTAAAAGGCTAATACTGTCCTGGGGTGCAGACAAGGTATTTCCAATAGAGACAGGGAAGTGTTAGTACCATTATACAAGGTACTGGTGAGACCTCATCTGGAATAGTGTGTGCAATTTTGGTCTTCCATGTTTAAGAAAGATGAATTCAAACCACAACAGGTGAAGAGAGGGGCTACTAGGATGATCTGAGGAATGGAAGACCTACCTTATGAGAAGAAACTCAAAGAGCTTGGCTTATTCAGTATAACCAATCGAAGGCTGAGGGGAAATAGGATTACTCTGTATAAATACATCAAAGGGATAAACACCAGGGAGGGAGAGGAGTTATTTAAGTTGAGCAGCAATGTGGACCCCAGAACAAATGGATATGAACTGGCCATCAATAAGTTTAGGCTTGAAATTAGGCAAAGGTTTCTAACCATCAGAGGAGTGAAGTTCTGGAGAAGCCTCCCAAAGGGAGCAGTGGGGGCAAAAAACCTAACTGGCTTCAAGACTAAGCTTGATAAGGTTATGGAGGAGATGGTATGATAGGAATGCCTACAATGGTGTGTGGACCATCGGCAACTGCCTGTAGCAAAAATCCCCAACGGCTGAAGACGAGACACTAGAGAGGGAGGGCTCTAAGGGTATGTCTACACTACGAAATTAGGTTGATTTAATATGTCGATTTTTTAGAAATCGATTTCATACAGTCGATTGTGTGTGTCCCCACTTAAGACCATTAAGTCAGCGGAGTGCATCCACAGTACCGAGGCTAGCGTTGACTTTCGGAGCGTTGCACTGTGGTAGCTATCCCACAGTTCCCGCAGTCTTCGCTGCCCATTGGAATTCTGGGTTGAGCTCCCAATGCCTGATAGGGCAAAAACATTGTCGTGGGTGGTTCTAGATGCATGCCTTCAGGCCCCCCACACACACCTTCCTCGCTCCCTCCATGAAAGCAACAGCAAAAAATCATTTCTCACCTTTTTTCCTGAGTCATTCCCTTCTTTAAGTTTCGTCTAATGGAGATTCAGTCCTGTCTGGAATATCAGGCAAGCCTACCAAAGAACCAGAGAGGCAAACAGCCGCTCTGTGTCAGAGCCCCAGACACCCCGCTTCTATGATGAGCTGCATACCATTCTAGGGGGTGCCCCTACAACTACCCCACCCCTGTGTTTCCCTCCTCCCCCACCTCTCCTGGGCTACCTTGGCAGTTATCCCCCCCATTTGTGTGATGATTAATTCATCATTTGTGTGATGAATTGATAAAGAATGCATGAATTTGAAACAACAATGACTTTATTGCCTCTGCAAGCGGAGATCAAAGCGGGGGGTGGGGAGGGTGGTTGGCTTACAGGGAAGTAGCGTGAACCACCATTCTGCACTTGCTCAGCCTATAGTTGAACTGTTCCTTACTACTGTCCAGGCTTCATGAGCCATGGGAGCAAGGGGTAGGCTGGGGTAGGTGCGACTGCGCGGTGCTGCTCACTGGGAGAGCAGCCTGAGGCAGAAGCCTCCAGCTGGCATGATATTCCAGGCAGGACTGAATCTGTATGAGACAAAACTGAAAAAAGAGAATGGCCTGGAGGCATTCCCATTTTTGTCCAGGCACCCCTGACTGACGTCACCGAGGCCCGTCAGGAGCACCCATGTCTGCCCAGGCACCCCCGACCAACCTAACCGAGGTCGGCCAGGAGCACCCACGGGACGATGACAACAGTTAGCAGTCGTATTGTACTGTCTGCCGTCCGCAGGGCAAGGCAAGGGGATGCTGCTGTGTAGCACTGCAGTACCACGTCTGCCAGCAGCACCCAGGAGACATACGGTGACAGTGAACTGAACAGGCTCCATGCTTGCCGTGGTATGTCATCTGCACGGGTAATCCATGAAAAAAAGGTGAGAAACGATATTTTGCCGTTGCTTTCATGGAGGGAGGAGGGGGGACCTGACGACATGTACCCAGAACCATCCATCTTTTTGCCATCAGGCATTGGGAACGCAACCCAGAATTCCAATGGGCAGCGCAGACTGCGGGAACAGTAAGCCAACCCTGTAAGCCATGTCATCAGTTGCCCCTCCCTCAGTGAGAGCAACGGCTGAGAATCGTTTCGCGCCTTTTTTCCGCACAGACACCATACCACAGCAAGCATGGAGCCCGCTCAGATCGCCGTGGCAGTTATGAGCACTGTAAACACCACGCGCATTATCCTGCAGTGTATGCAGCACCAGAACCTGCAAAAGCAGGCGAGGAGGTGACGGCAGCACGGTGACGAGACATGGACACAGACTTCTCTCAAAGCACGGGCCCCAGCAATTTGGCCATCCTGGGGCAATGGGGCAGGCTCATGCCATGGAACGCCGATTCTGGGCCCGGGAAACAAGCACAGAATGCTGGGACCGCATAGTGTTGCAGGGCTGGGATGATTCCCAGTGGCTGCGAAACTTTCGCATGCATAAGGGCACTTCCATGGAACTTTGTGACTTGCTTTCCCCTGCCCTGAAGCGCAAGAATACCAAGATGAGAGCAGCCCTCACAGTTCACAAGCGAGTGGCAATAGCCCTCTGGAAGCTTGCAATGCCAGACAGCTACTGGTCAGTCGGGAATCAATTTGGAGTGGACAAATCTACTGTGGGGGCTGCTGTGATCCAAGTAGCCAACGCGATCGCTGAGCTGCTGCTATCAAGGGTAGGGACTCTGGGAAATGTGCAGGTCATAGTGGATGGCTTTGCTGCAATGGGATTCCCTAACTGTGGGGAGGCGATAGACGGAACGCATATTCCTATCTTGGGAGCGGACCACCCAGGCAGCCAGTACATAAACCGAACGGGGTACTTTTCAATGGTGCTGCAAGCATTGGTGGATCACAAGGGACGTTTCACCAACATCAAGGTGGGATGGCCGGGAAAGGTACATGACGCTCACATATTCAGGAACTCTGGTCTGTTTGAACAGCTGGAGAAAGGGACTTACTTTCCAGACCAGGAAATAACCATTGGGGATGTTGAAATGCCTATAGTTATCCTTGGGGACCCAGCCTACCCCTTAATGCCATGGCTCATGAAGCCATACACAGGCACCCTGGACAGTAGTCAGGAGCTGTTCAACTTCAAGCTGAGCAAGTGCAGAATGGTGGTAGAATGTGCCTTTGGACATTTAAAAGTGCGCTGGTGCAGTTTACTGACTCGTTAGACCTCAGCGAAACCAATATTTATTACTGCTTGCTGTGTGCTTCACAATATCTGTGAGAGTAAGGGGGAGATATTTATGGTGGGGTGGGAGATTGACGCAAATCGCCTGGCCGCTGATTACACGCAGCCAGACACCAGGGTGGTTAGAAGAGTGCAGCAGGGCGCACTGCGCATCAGAGAAGCTTTGAAAACCAGTTTCATGACTGGCCAGGCTATGGTGTGAAAGTTCTGTTTGTTTCTCCTTGATGAAAACCTGCCCCCTGGGTTCACTTTACTTCCCTGTAAGCCAAATGCCCTCCCCTCTCCTCCCCCCTTTGATCACCACTTGCAGAGGCAATAAAGTCATTGCTATTTCAAATTCATGCCTTCTTTATTAATTTGTCACACAAATGAGGGGATAACTGCCAAGGTAGCCCAGGAGGGGTGGTGGAAGAGGGAAGCACTGGGTAAGGTGGTGGAGGAGGGGAGGAGGGAAGGACAAGGCCACACTGCACTTCAAAACTTATTTATTGAATGCCAGCTTTTTGTTACTTGGGCAGTCCTCTGGGATGGAGTGATTGGGTGCCCGGAGGCCCCCCCACCGTGTTCTTGGGCATCTGGGTGAGGAGGCTATGGAACTTGGGGAGGAGGACGGTTGGTTACACGGGGGCCGCAGAGGCGGTCTGTGCTCCTACTGCACGTCCTGCACCTCAGCAATACGCCGGAGAATATCAGTTTGATCTTCCAGTAGCCTGAGCATTGCTTCCTGCCTCCTTTCATCACGCTGACGCCACCTATCATCTTGATCCCGCCACCTTTCCTTTTGCTCCCGCCACCTGTCCTCGTGTTCATTTTGTGCTTTCCTGCACTCTGACATTGTCTGCCTCCACGCATTCTGCTGGGCTCTTTCAGTGTGGGAAGACTGCATGAGCTCAGAGAACATTTCAGCGCGAGTGCGTTTTTTTCGCCTTTTAATCTTCACTAGCCTCTGGGATGGAGATGATACGGGGAGCGTTGAAACATTTGCAGCTGCGGGAGGAAAAAAAAAAAGGAGAGTAGTATTTAAAAAGATACATTTTAGAGAACAATGGGTAGACTCTTTCACGGTGAACCAAGCTGTTAACATTACATAGCACGTGTGCTTTCTTTACAAGGTCGCATTTTGCCTCTTATATTGAGGGCCTGCCAGTTTGGTGTGAGAGATCACACACGCAAGGCTGGCGGGCAACAGAATTCGGCTTGCAGGCAGACATGGTAAGCCACAGTCTTTTGGTTTCTTTAATCTTCATAACACATGGGAATGGTTTCAAACAGCAGCGCCCTCATGTCCCATATCAAGCACCCGTTGGGTTGGCCATTTAAAAGGAGGGGCTGCGGTTTTCAGGTTAACGTGCAGCACAAACCCAACTAAACTCCTCCACTCCACTCTATTCTCTGGGATGATCAGTTCACCCCTCCCCACACCGCGTGGCGCACAGCGGGGATGATTTCTGTTCAGCCACAGGCAAACAGCCCAGCAGGAACAGCTGCCTCTGAATGTCCCCTTAATAAAATTCCCCTATTTCAACCAGATGACCATGAATGATATCACTCTCCTGAGGATAACACAGAGAGATAAAGAACGGATGTTGCTTGAATGCCAGCAAACACCGGGACCATATGCTGCCATCCTTTGTTATGCAATGATTCCAGACTACGTGCTACTGGCCTGGCGTGGTAATGGAGGACGGAATAAGGCTGCCCTCCCCAGAAACCTTTTGCAAAGACTTTGGGAGTACATCCAGGAGAGCTTCATTGAGATGTCCCTGGAGGATTTACCTCCATCCCCATACATGTTAACAAACTTTTCCAGTAGCTGTACTGGCCACGAGTGCATCCTAAGTCTTCAGGGCAAATTAATCATTAAACACATTTGCTTTTAAACCATGTACAATATTTACAAAGGTACACTCACCAGAGGTCCCTTCTCCACCTTCTAGGTCCGGGAACCAGCCTTCGGTGGGTTGGGAGGGTACTAGATCCAGGGTGAAAAACAGTTCCTGGCTGTCGGGGGAAACGGTTTCTCTGCTTGCTTGCTGTGCGCGATCTTCAACCTCCTCCTCCTCATCTTCCTTGTCCCCAAAATCCGCATCCCTATTGCGTGAGAATCCCACACAGGGTGAGGTAGTTGTAGGGGCACCCCCTAGAATGGCATGCAGCTCATCATAGAAGCGTCATGTCTGGGGCACTGACCCGGAGCGGCCGTTTGCCTCTCTGATTCTTTGGTAGGCTTGCCTGAGCTCCTTAAGTTTCACGCGGCACTGCTGCGGGTCCGTGTTATAGCCTCTGACCTTCATGCCCTTGGAGATTTTTTCAAATGTTTTGGCATTTCGTCTTTTAGAATGGAGTTCTGATAACACGGATTCGTCTCCCCATACAGCGATCAGATCCAGTACCTCCCGTTCGGTCAATGCTGGAGCTCTTTTGCAATTCTGGGACTCAATGGCCACCTGTGCTGATGAGCTCTGCATGGTCACCTGTGCTGATCAGCTCGCCACACTGGCCAAACAGGAAATGAAATTCAAAAGTTTGCGGGGCTTTTCCTGTCTACCTGGCCAGTGCATCTGAGTTGAGAGTGCTGTCCAGAGCTGTCACAATGAAGCACTCTGGGATAGCTCCCAGAGGCCAATACTGTCGAATTGCGTCCACACTACCCCAAATTCGACCCAGCAGGGTCGATTTCAGCGCTAATCCCATCGTCGGGGAGGAGAACAGAAATCGATTTTAAGAGCCCTTTAAGTTGACAAAAATGGCTTCGTCGTGTGGACGGGTGCAGGGTTAAATCGATCTAATGCTGCTAAATTCGACCTTAACTCGTAGTGTAGACCAGGGCTAAGTTACTACAGAGAATTCTTTCCCAGGTATCTGCCTGGTGGGTATTGCCCACATACTCAGGGTCTAACTGATCTTCATATTTGGGGTCAGGAAGGAATTTCCCCCCAGGTCAGATTGGCACAGACCATGGTGGTTTTTCACCTTCTGCAACATAGGGTATGAGATCACTCACAGGTTTAAACTAGTGTAAATGGTGAATTCTCTGTAACTTGAAGTCTTTAAACCATGATTTGAGGACTTTGGTAATTCAGCCAGAGATTAGGGGTCTTTTACAGGAGTGAGTGGGTGAGGTTCTGTGGCCTGCAATGTACAGGCGGTCAGACTAGATGATCACGATGGTCCCTTCTGACTTTATTAAAAGTATCTGAGTAAGAATATACATTACGATTTTAAACCTAACCAGTGTCCCATAAGTGACTTGCCACAAGATGTCAGAACTTGTTAGTATTAGAGCTGAGTGGGTCTAATATTGATTTAATTTTCTTTCTTGATATAGGAATTAGATACAATGCTCCTGTCAGATATTTCTAAGTTATTATCTACAAAAACCACTACAGTTTTCAGTTGCCTACGTAGCCTCTTGAATCATGGTTAAAGTCCCTCCCCCAATCTGAAATAGCGTCCCTATGGGCAGGCACAGAATTTGTCGTCATCCCCCACACACACGTGTGGCCCGATTGGCCTGACTGGAGCCGCCCCCCAAATATAGAAGTCAAACTACACCTATGGGGTCTCTGGCTCGTCTAACACTGACAAATCCCTGGAGTCATGGAATTCTGCGGTACTGAGTGGGTTGGTAACAAAACAGCAGTTGATTTGGGCGGTACCATTGGTTTGAAGTGTGTAGGTGTCGGGGTCAAAGACACGGGTTTGATTATGTCAGTACCGACAGAGTTGAGTGGGAAGGCAGTATTGGTAAGTCTGAAATAGATGGTGCTGATCTGGAGGCAGACGGTATTGGGGCCTTACTGGTGCCAGGTTTCTCTGAAATGCTTCAGGATTTCCCTGTTCTGCTAGTACTGAAGGAAGAGTTTTTCACCTCCAAGGTACTGAGTGGAGAGGTCAAGCCCTTCGACACCACAGACCTAGCAGGAGATCAGAGCTTCTTGGGAGATTGAGCTCCTTTTCTTTTAAGCCTTCCATGAGTTGTCCAAGATCTTCCCCTTCTTAAGTGAGACCTTAGCTAAAGTGGTACTGGATCTGTCTAATTACAGACGTATGGGAGGCAATTTCTTGACCTGACTCAGAAGCTGGGCAAAGGGAGTGCTCTATCAGAAGCAGTTTCAGTTTGATCTTCCAATTCTTCTGAGCTCTAGATTTTAGAGCCAGGAAAAAAAGTTACACTTTTGGGAGATATGGGACTCTCCCAAGCAACGGACACAGCTAGAGTGGCCATCGGTGATTGGGATAGCCTCCCAACAAGAGAGCAAGGCATGACTAGCCAGGCCAAATAAGCTCCCCAGAAAAAAATAGGAAAGAAAAAAGGGAGAGAGGAAAAACAAACTTCTCACATCTACACGAAATATTCCACACAAAGATGGACTACAAGCTATCAGGAACAGTATCCCTGATAATGTCACAGCTAACCTGGTGGCTGAACTTTGTGATTTTGTCCTCACCCACAACTATTTCACATTTGGGGACAATATATACCTTCAAGTCAGCGGCACTGCTATGGGTACCCGCATGGCCCCACAATATGCCAACAATTTTATGGCATATTTAGAACATACTTAGAACAACGCTTCCTTAGCTCTCGTCCCCTAACGCCCCTACTCTACTTGCGCTACATTGATGACATCTTCATCATCTGGACCCATGGAAAAGAAGCCCTTGAGGAATTTCACCATGATTTCAATAATTTCCATCCCACCATCAACCTCAGCCTAGATCAATCCACACAAGCGGTCCATTTCCTGGACACTACTGTGCTAATAAGCGATGGTCACATAAATACCACCCTATACCGGAAACCTACTGACCGCTACACTTACCTACATGCCTCCAGCTTCCATCCAGGACACACCACACGATCCATTGTCTACAGCCAAGCTCTAAGATATAACCGCATTTGCTCCAATCCCTCGGATAGAGACAAGCACCTACAAGATCTCTATCAAGCATTCTTAAAACTACAATACCCACCTGCAGAAGTGAAAAAACAGATTGACAGAGCCAGACGAGTACCCAGAAGTCACCTCCTACAAGACAGGCCCAACAAAGAAAATAACAGAACACCACTAGCTGTCACCTTCAGCCCCCAACTAAAACCTCTCCAGCGCATCATCAGAGATCTACAACCTATCCTGAAAGATGATCCTTTACTCTCACAGATCTTGGGAGACAGACCTGTCCTCGCTTACAGACAACCCCCCAACCTAAAGCAAATACTCACCAGCAACCACACATCACTGAACAAAACCACTAACCCAGGAACCTATCCTTGTAACAAACCCCGATGCCAACTCTGTCCACATATCTATTCAAGTGACATCATCATAGGACCTAATCACATCAGCCATACCATCAGGGGCTCGTTCACCTGCACATCTACCAATGTGATATATGCCATCATGTGCCAGCAATGCCCCTCTGCCATGTACATTGGCCAAACCGGACAGTCTCTACGCAAAAGAATTAATGGACACAAATCTGACATCAGGAATCAAAATACTCAAAAACCAGTGGGAGAACACTTTAACCTGTCTGATCATTCAGTGACAGACCTGCGGGTGGCTATATTACAACAGAAAAACTTCAAAAACAGACTCCAACGAGAGACTGCTGAGCTAGAATTGATATGCAAACTAGACACAATCAACTCCGGTTTGAATAAGCACTGGGAATGGCTGAGCCATTACAAACATTGAATCTATCTCCCCTTGTAAGTATTCTCACACTTCTTAACTGTCTGTACTGGGCTAGCTTGATTATCACTTCAAAAGTTTTTTTTCTCTTAATTAATTGGCCTCTCAGAGTTGGTAAGACAACTCCCACCTGTTTATGCTCTCTGTATGTGTGTATATATATCTCCTCAATATATGTTCCATTCTATATGCATCCGAAGAAGTGGGCTGTAGTCCACGAAAGCTTATGCTCTAATAAATTTGTTAGTCTCTAAGGTGCCACAAGTACTCCTGTTCTTCTTTTTGCGAATACAGACTAACACGGCTGCTACTCTGAAACCTACTTAAAGAACAGTGTTTTCTGCAACTATTACCATCTGGAATAGCTTTCTTGTATCTATCTGCCTCATTGAGGCGCCATCTCATTTTAAATCTCATTAATAACTTTCTTCCTCTCCCTATACTTCTTAACTTCTTTCCTTCTATTATTACATTAGGTAGCACTTTACAGTAATTACAATCTGATGTAGAAGTTGTATACAATGTTAAATGAAGCTGTACTGATATTTAGAGTCTTAAGTGTATGAATATAGAACATTTTATAAAGGAAAGAGGACAAGCAGTTTGCCTGTTCCCGTCCCTTAAAATTTGAACTCGCAACATATTATTTTTTTAAATATTTGTTCAATTGTTTTTCAAAATTATATACCAGAGCTCTTCTTCAGCTTGGTACAGCTCAAAAGCTAGACTCATTCACCAATAGAAGTTGATCCAATGAAAAGATAATACCTCACCTACCTGGTCTCTCAGATATTATAATTATTATTCAGTTATCATGGTACACTGAGGGCCACATTTTCAAAATGTTTCTTTGATTGCTCCCATAAAATTTTCAAGATTATCTGTTTTGCAGGCACAAAACCCTGTATTTTTAATGCAGAACATTAATTGCACATGCAAATGATAAATTGCATATGAAAATTATTATTCTGTCTGCATAATGGAAGTGTTTCCTAATTTTTTTAGTACACTTAAGAAGACACACAGAAGATTTCATCCTTGCTATCCATGAATTAACTAGCAACAGAGAGCAGCTATAAACTTAAACACTTACTAAGGAGAAAGCTACATCCAGTTGCCTCTCCCTATCACTGATTCTAAAGAAATGATGAGGGTTCTTAAGATTCAGGAACCATATATTTATGCCAGTGTTCAATAAATCAAGTGGAAAAGTTAGGGATGATGGGAAGGGGAATCCAGCCTTTCTGACTTACTAATGAGGGTGAAAATAAGTTAACAGAAGAAGTAAAGTATTTTTTTAAAATGGCAGCATAAAGGTGGAAGGAAGAAGTGGAGACTGAAATCATTATTATATTCAGAAAATAATCACCAAAGCAATGTGAAAAGGGAATGATAGCAAAACATATACAGTACAAATTATTATAGGCAAAGCTGGTAGCATCACCAACAGTTAGGGTTGCCTAACACTCTCTGTGACGGGTTGGATCACAGAAACCCCCTTGGGAGCTGCCACCAGATGTGCAAAGACTACCCCTGCTTCTGTTTTCCCTGCCAGCTCAGGACTCCAGCACCCTGTCTTGCTGAGCCAGACACTCCCGTCTGGCTCCAGACACAGACCCAGGGTCTGATTCAATTGTCCCAAAGCTGCAAGTTTACCTGAAAACAGCTCACAGTAGTGTGCTTGTCTTTAGCACTCAGATGCCCAACTCCCAATGGGGTCTAAACCCAGATAAATCCGTTTTACCCTGCATAAAGCTTATGCAGGGCAAACTCATAAATTGTTCGCCCTCTATAACACTGATAGAGAGATATGCACAGTTGTTTGCTCCCCCAGGTATTAATACATACTCTGAGTAAATTACTAAATAAAAAGTGATTTTATTAAATACAGACAGTAGGATTTAAGTGGTTCAAAGTAGTAACAGACAGAACAAGTAAGTCACCAAGCAAAATAAAATAAAATGCGCAAATCTATGTCTAATCAAACTAAATACAGATAATCTCACCCTCAGAGATGTTTCAGTAAGTTTTTCTCAGACTGGACACCTTCCAGGCCTGGGCACAATTCTTTCCCCTGGTACAGCTCTTGTTGCAGCTCAGGTGGTAGCTAGGGGATTCTTCATGATGGCTCCTCCCCCTCTCTGTTCTCTTCCCCCCTTTATATATCTTTTGCATAAGGCGGGAACTCTTTGTCTCTCTGGGTTTCCACCCCCCCCTCACTGGAAAAGCACCAGGTTAAAGATGGATTCCAGTTCAGGTGACATGATCACATGTCACTGCAAGACTTCATTACTCACTTGCCAGCACACACATATACAGGAAGACTCACAGGTAAATACAGCCATCTGCAGACAATGGGAGTCATCAAGATTCCAAACCATCATTAATGGTCCACACTTTACACAATTACAATAGGCCCTCAGAGTTGCATTTTATATTTCTAGTTTTAGATACAAGAGTGGTACATTTATACAAATCAGATGATCATACTCAGTAGATTATAAGCTTTGTAATGATACCTTACAAGAGACCTTTTGCATGAAGCATATCCCAGTTACGTTACATTCACTTATTACCGTATTTTCTCTAAAACTATCTCAGTTACCTTATATTGACTTATTATCAAGTTTTTATAAAACCATATAGACTGCACAACGTCACACTCTCCATTGTAAGACCCTGATTTCACTTGTTTATAGCTTTGACAAACTTTAATTGATCAAACTAAAACTTTACACAACGTTGGTCTCAGTCTGTTTTTTTTTTTTTTTTTTTTTTTTTTTTAAGTTTCAGCTAAATAGTTCCACTATTTCTGAGACCAATTTAGGGAAAAATACAGTTTGCACCTCCATGCTTTGGAGCAAGGGCTTGAAATTTGACACAGGGGATGACATGCTGGTGACACGGATCTGCCTTTTGCTGTTCATGTAAAAATTAACTGAAATTTGGCCAAGTTATAAGCCTCTCAAAAATCTCAATTTGCACATGTTCAATACAGATGTGTTAAAGGTTGGCAGCTAACTCTACTAAGATTTTGTCTGTTCCAAGCATGCTCCATATCAGAGCTCCAGGGGCAGAGAAAGATTTCCCCTACAATTAATCTTCCCAGCAGCTAGGGGCTGTCACAGTATGGGCACAGGAAATGAAAGCAGGGAAATGGTTTCTCAATGTTCCTGCTGCTGACACCCGGGAAACCTGGAGTAATAATAAGAGGAAGCAGCCTGAGGCAGGGGTGGCTTTAGTGTGGGTTCATTTGCACTTACAGAAATCATGAAACCAAAGTGCCAAACTTGAGTGGGACTTCGACTACATGTGCCACACATCACAATGGTCAGAGCGAGGAGCCAGCCCCAACCCTGTGGGACAGGAGTTGCTGCTCAGTCTCCAGACCCTCACCTCCTGGGCCTTTCCTCCACACTGGATCTGGATTAGGGTTGCAGTGCCAGGGTGGAAGGTGCTGCTATGGGTGGTTGGTGGTCCCTTGACTACAACCCAAAATCATGTCCAAGAAGAGTTTAGTATAGTGCACCCATTGAACTGGGAAGCTACATTCACTGCTGAGTGGAGGGAAGGTAGAATGCTGCAGGAGCCAGAGGGTAGGAAGTAACAAAAGAGAAGCAGGAAGAGCTAAAGGATGGAGGGAAGCAGAAGGGGACAGAGGTAGGGGAGGAGAACAGGAGCCACTGGAAGAGTGGATAACAGCAAAAGGAGGAGATGGGGCTGGAGGGTCTATAGGTACAGGAGGAGGACGAGGAAAGGAGCTAGAGCATTTGGGAGGGGATGAATAGGAACAGAACAGAAGGGGGCAGAGACAGACTGGAGCAGAGGAGTCTATAGCCATTAGAACACACTCCCCTCCAGAACTTATAATTGATCCCAGGAGCCCTGTCTCTACATTCCTTGGATATCAGCGCACAAGCTGTGAAATCCACTGGCAAAGTGTATAGCTCATCCCCCTCTAGTGCCTGCTACCAGTTATTCTATTACTTCAAGCGATAGAGTTCTCTGTTGTGGATATAAAGGTTCAAACCCGGTTGACCAAATTTACAGGTTGACATGGTTCCACATGACAGAATTTATGAGGGGGTTCTTTCAGTTTTGTTTTTATTATTTATTAGGAGATTACATTAAAAAAGGTTAAAAGAGGCCCTGTGGAAAAAATAGTATGTGATCATGTAATTAAAGATTGTATCATAATAGACAGGCACAAGGGAACCAAAGTAAAGCTCTGTGGGCAACCTTGATTGTTGGAATTCCTAAATTTTGAGTTTCACTTTGCCACCTTCATGTTCTTTTAATATGTAAAATTTTCTAAATATGGTAAGGAAAAAGATTACTTTTGTGATACATGTGAGAAAGGTAGATAAGCTACCTGCCCAATCCTGTTCCTAGGGAACAACTCAGCAAAGTGGGGGCAGAGATGGGCGGGAAATGGGAATCCCTCTTGGTCAATGGTCCTCAAACTTATTCGATCATGTCCCCCTTCTTTGTGTCTGTAGTGGTTTATACTCCTCCCTTGGGCACCCAACCAATAGCCGCTGCTCTCTGGCCACCCAGCTTTGAAGGCAGCACCGCTGCCAGCACTGCCAACAGATATGGTATTACCACCCTTACTTCTCCGCTGTTGCTGGTGGGGGTGCCTGGCCAGTAGCCGCCACTTTCCAGCCACCCAGCTCTGAATGTGCACAATACGTTTTTTTTCCCCTAAAGCTTCTCTCCCCACCCTGAATATATTTCTGCATGCCCCCCAGTTTGAAGACCTCTGCTCTGGCTCAGCCCCATCTCTCCTACTCACTGGTCAGCTGCACAGTAGGGAGTAAATTACTTCATGAAAAAGGTGAAGTAACTCACTCTTCTCTCAGAGCAAGGAAAGAACTATGTGTGATGGATTGGGTCAGAGAAACCCTCCTGGGGCTGCTAAGACTACTTCTGCCACTAATTTCTCTGCCAGCTTGGGACTCCAGCACCCTGTCTTCTTGAGCCAGACATGCCAGTCTGCTCCAACACAGACCCAGGGTCTGAACCATGTGCCCCAAAGCTGCAGACTTAACTGAAAGCAACTTAAGAAGTGTTCCTGTCTTTAACACTCAGATACCCAACTCCCAATGGGGTCTAAACCCCAAATAAATCCGTTTTACCCTGTATAAAGCTTTATTTAATATCTTTGTCCTGTTTGACAAAAGTATGTCATGCACAGCTGTTTGCCCCCCCCCCCCCAGGTATTAATACATACTCTGGGTTAATTAATAAGTAAAGTGATTTTATTAAATACAGAATGTAGGATTTAAGTGGTCCCAAGTAGTAGCAGACAGAACAAAGTGAATTACCAAGCAAAATAAAATAAAACATGCAAATCTAAACCTAAACAGTAAGAAAACTGAATACAGATAAAATCTCACCCTCAGAGATGTTTCAATAAGCTTCTATCACAGACTGGATGCCTTCCTAGTCTGGCCACAATACTTTCCCCTGGTACAGCCCTTGCTCCAGCTCAGGTGGTAGCTAGGTGATTTCTCATGATTGCCGGCCCCTTTGTTCTGTTCCACCCCCTTATATGGCTTTGGCACAAGGCATGAATCTTTTGTCTCTCTGGGTCTGCCCCTCCTCCCCCCTTCTAAATGGAAAAGCACCAGGTTTAAGATGGATTTCAGTACCAGGTGACATGGTCACATTTCCTGTGAGACTCCAAGCCTTCATTCCTCCCAGCCTGACTCACAAGAAGGCCTGCCTGCAAACAGAGCCATCCACAGTCAATTGTCCTGGCTGATGGGAGCCATCAAGATTCCAAACCACCATTAATGGCCCACACTTTGCATAATTACAATAGGCCCTCAGAGTTATATTTCATATTTCTAGTTTCAGATACAAGAGTGATACGTTTACACAAATAGGATGACCACACTCAGTGGATTATAAGCTTTGTAATGATACTTTACAAGAGACCTTTTGCATAGTGTTATATGACTCTAACCAAATGAAATAAAGAGGTTAAAACTCTGATAGTGTAACGGGCAGCAGGCTACCACGAGACCAAAATATATTATCCCTATGGGGAAAAGTGGTAGTTTGCTATTCTGATCTATTATCTCAGTAAAAATTCTCCAGAGTCCCTTCATTACTGCAAACATGGCTGTACTGGGCTAAACTCCTTCTGTCCTAGACTAAACCCACAGTTCGTAGTGATTAGGGTGTGGTGAATTTATAACAACTGCAATTGCACCAAGGGCCTGGAGGCTTCTGGTTTAGATACTGTGCAGCAGCCATTACAGATGTAGTATTATTTTTTTAAACCGTTGTGCCATTTAACTTTTAAAATAGATCAAAACAAAGGTAAACATTTATCAATGCAAACATTTTTTGTATAATGTTTATAATATACTTTTGTCAAACAGGACAAAGATATTAAATAACTAAAGTATATTTCTTCTGTGAAAGGCAGAAAGAAAATCGTTCAGAAAAATCTAAAAAGAAAAGCATTAGCAAATGTACACTAGAATCTTTTGCAATATAACTGAAAAATAAAATAGGTGTGACTATTAGCCTTTAATTATAAAGACATAATTGCAATACTTAAAGATGAATCTCCATCTATTTCTTTATTTTAAAATCAAGAAATACTCATATCTTAGCATGGCAGTGCTCACAATGTCTCTAAAGTAATAGTTTGACTTTGTCCTTTATTGACTATGTTTACAACCAATGAGATGGTTGAAAAAAAATGTATTTGTGTATGTCAAAGATACTAACCATCTATTTGCTTTCTTTTTTAATTTAGTGAAAGCACCGGTATACTGACTGAAAAGCAGGTCAAAGCTACATCCCTCCTGGTAAATGATAAATCAATCTGTTAAAAAAAGACTCAGATAAACTCACTTATGGGTGTACATCTACATGTCTGCCTGCTTTCCACATCACGAGTCACTCTTGAAATGGTTTTTGATATGGAAGGATATACCGGTAATAAAATAAACACAATAGAAAATAAAAGTTGACTATAGACAATTTCTGCCTTATTAATTTGGTAAACAATTGTATTTTTTGATAGATAAATATGTGACAGTTGTATTCATTGTCCCAATGTACCCATAAGAACTAACTTGTCCAAGTCTAATATATGCCCCAAATATACACACTACAAACTTCCATGATATTTATGATACAAAATCTTGGCGGATAAGTGTTCTTTTGTATGAAAGTGGGTTATTTGCTTTTATAGATGAGTAAGAATTCTTACAATGAATAATGAACAGTTGGAAATAACACAAAGAATTGGGAGTTCAAAATAATGTTAGCACACATACCCTTCTTACATGCAGTTCTTCTACTGCCTCTAGTAAACTTGTTTTAAAATCTAACAGTTGAATAGAAAGCAATCTGTCTGAAGAACTTTGAAAAGTATAAGCAGGTGTCGTTGTCTTAAAGTCTCTATCCATATTTAAATTCTGTATCCGCAATATACAAATTTATATCATCTTTTAAGATTTAGCCTTTAAAGACTTTCACGTTCTGAAAACTTGCAAGTGTTGAAAACGATATCATAATTTAGCTATTTAAACAGCCATTTGTAAACTGTGAAATTAGGCAGTAATATTTAATTTGACAAAAAATGAAATTCCTTGCTTATTCCTTATTTTAGAGTTAATATATTTAATTTTGATTTCTTATTTATTCTTGTAGCAGGTACATGATATAACTTGAGATCTTGCTAGCTTCTAGTTTCTTTTATATTTGTTTCTAAAGATTTGCCAAAAAAGTTAGAGATATACTGAATACTTTTTTCCAGAAAATATAAAACCATTAAAGATTACACATTAGTTAAAAATACAGATGGTATTAATAAAAGGATGTATGATGATGGTAGAGGACAAAAGATGTTTTTATCACTATCTCACCATATCCCATAATTTTTTCTCTTATCTTTTGCTTCGAGTCTCAATAATAAATACATACATACATACATACGGTGTGAAATAGGGAAGGGACATAAGATCCATGTTTATGCACATCTGGTAGCTCAAATAGCCTACAGCACTGACATGGGTAGGCTGCAGCTGCTATTTCAACCTAGGAAAAAGAATTTAATTGCCAACCCCAAGACTTCAAAAATCATGACTCAAGCCTAAATAAATAATAATAATCAATCATCATCATCATCTTAACATTGGCTTAAAAATCGTAATTTTTTTTAAATGTACATTGGTGCTTCCCCCCCCCCCCCCAACCATGACTGCAATAAACTTTCTTTTTTAAAATGAAAGCCGAGATTTTCTAATGGTCATTTGACTACAGGAACTAGGGCTTTAAGTAAAACACTAAATATGATATAAAATTCTCACTATAAAATTGCAAGACTTGGCAACACAGTCGCTGCAGGGGCTGACATGTAGCACTGCTCCTTATGCTGATTTGGCAGTGGATTTCATCTACTCAACTATTCCCCTCTCGTACACACAAGGAATCGTTTGTAGTGCTGGTCTCACACACCAATACAGATTCATATTACTGCCACTATTGGGGCAGCCTGTTTGGGGTGGAGATGATAATGGTGAGTTATAGTACTTTCCTCAGATTACCCAGCATTTTGCCTTATTTATGGAACAGGAGTAATTGTAGATATAGTGGATGCACTTCTAAAAATTTTCTTCTTTTTGAAAGATATGTTTTATATCAGCAGCCGAAAATAGCCAGAAAGCAGAGTGCTCTAGCAACACCTCCTCCTTACTATACCAATTAATCCCAGGACCACACTTAGCACCTCCCTATGCTGGGACTCCAAAGGTCAGGGGGGATGGAGGGGGAGAAAGAGTACAACAACATGGGATCCTCCTGGGGGAATTCCCAATTTGTGTCATGAGACCAAAACATGAGCCAGAAACAGTGCCTAAAGCCTTGTTAACTGATGGCTAAAACCATAATATAAACACACCCTGAGCTGCTTGGGGAAGGGATTGTAGGTGTGATTCTTTTCTCAATTACACCACTGCAAACCAGGAGTAATTCTAAGGGCTTGGCTACACTTGCAAGTTACAGAGCAATAAAGGAGCCCCGGGCGCCCTAGCTCACTCCCCATCCACACTGGCAAGGCACGTAGAGCGCTCTGTCTCCACGGCTACAGCGCTGCTGATACTCCACCTCGGCGAGAGGAATAACGTTTTTCTGAGCCTTGGCTACAACGCACGGGCGTCAGTGTGAACGAGGTGTTGGGTTACTGCGCTCTGATCGGCCTCCGGAAACATCCCATAATCCCCTTAAGTCAAGTGGCCGCTCTTGTCATTGTTTTGAACTCCTGTAGGAATGCGGAAATGCCCTTTCAAAGCTCCATTTCTGACAGCCGGCATGCAAGCCATTACTGTGGAATGCTGTGTGTGAGAGAGGCGGGGGGGGGGGGGGGGTGTTTGCTGCTGTCTGAACTTACAAGACAGCATGCTGACATGCTCTTAGCCTCCCATAGCCCCACTCTCTCTCCCCCCACATATACACAACACACTCCCTATCACACTTCACCCTACACCCCCCATTTGAAAAGCATGTTAAAGTCATTTGCATGCTGGGATAGCTGCCCATAATGCACCGTTCCCAATGCTGCTGCAAGTGCCACAAATGCCGCAGACTGCAGCGCTTTCCCTACTGCGCTCTCCGAAGGCTGGTTTAACTCACAGCGCTCTATATCTGCAAGTGTAGCCATGCCCTAATGAACTCACTGAAGTTACACAGGGGCGGAGGGAGAGGAGAATCAGGCCCAGTATTGTCTTCTGTCTTATACAGCACCAAGAATACAGTCAGCACTTAATAATAAATTATCAATAATTTTTAAAAGTACTTACATTTTCACACCATTAACAAAATATGTGTAGAATTAAAGGACCAAATTTTCCAAGAGTAGAAGCTGAAATCTGCCTTCAGCATCTGTGTGTAAAAAAATGTATCCACATTAAGTACCACCATCAAGTGGCTGTTTGAATGTGCAAACACATATTGTGCTATTAATCAAACTCTGCGCTTTCATTTACACAGTTACACATTCATTTTTGCACACAGAATACAGGCTTAATTAAAAAAAACTAGCACTAGAATTCAGGACAGACCAATCCTTATTTAGTCAAAACTCCTACTGAATCCAAAACTGCACAATCAGCCCTCCCAATAACAGATGCAAATAATTTCTTTCTTTCCTTCATTACTTGAAATGACCCCAGATTTCAGGGGTACACCACAAAAATATAAAGCAGTACAAGGAATACAACTTTCTAGAGTTTTTAGTGTTAGGGAGGTAATCAACAGTTACATAACTAATAAAGACCCTACTCTCATGTCATAGTAGATGGACTCAATAGTTTTCTATCTTTAATCGTGCTATGCCCTGATTTAAGACAAGATTTTGTGACTATAAAGTAAAATGAGGAGACCTGGTACATGCTCCAGTGCCAATACCAGTCACATAGGGCTAACTCTTTGGGCTAGATCCACAAAAGTACTTAGGTACCTAACTACCTCTGTAGGCACCTAATGTCTACTGACTTTCCCAAAACTACTGCTTAGCTGCCACCTAACCCAGTAGATGCCTAAATATTCCCTATGAATATTAAGTGCAAAGCCACTTAAATCCTGGCACCACCCCCAGCTTAACAAATTGCTTGGAAGTTGGAGCCCAAGCTCACATTTAAGTCCCTGCAGGATTTTTAAACTAGGCATTTCACCCATTGCCTACTGGATCAAGCCCTACTCAGGCTTTCTCAAAGCATGCCTACTAGACCAGACCTCCAAAGAGGGGAATTTTACATGTGTGTGTCCCAGATTCAAACTCCTACTTTGCCTGATTTGACACAGGGACTTGAACCCAGGTTTCCCCATCTCCTAGAAGAGTGCCCTAACCTCTTGGGAGGTGAAGACCTGGGTTCAGGTCTATTGGATATTCTAGGGTGGGTCTCTCTCGATCTCTCCTGTTGAAGCTGTTCCACTTTGTATAAATAATTAAATATGCATTGGACCAGATGGACAGACTGACTCTACAGCCTGGTGGTTCAGACATTTCCTATTCTAATGAAGATTTAATCATTTATACAAATTGGAACAACTCCACCAAAAGAGAATGAGAGAAAGACACCCACAGAATACCCAACAGCCTGGTGGTTAGGGTATTCTCCTGGGAGGTGGGAGACCCAGATTCCAATCCCTGCTCTGCATGATTTTGAGCAGGGACTGGAACCCAGGTCTCCAACCTCACAACAAAGTGCCTTAACTATTGGGCATAATGGAGGGGAAGGGGTATCTCTCTCTGGTTTTCCCCAAAAAAGAGGTGAGGGAGAGAGTTCATGGCTCTGAGTCCCTTGGAGAGACAGGAGCATAGAAGCCCAAATCAATGGAAGTTAGCCACCTAAGTATCTTTATGAATCTAAGCCCCACTGCTTTCCTCTGCATTTTGCTCCTGGCTAGCTTAGATTGCATCCCCAAACAACCTGCTCCCCTCTAAGGGCACCTATCTTAGGCCCCTAACTATCCTCCCATGCATTATATGGGGAACCTGGGTGCCTATCTCAGGCCTGAGGATTCCACTAGGCAGCAGGATGCCTAGGCACTGAAACACTGAGTGTTGCAACATCTAAGTCCCTTTGTAGATTCTGAGCTTTGGAATTCCACCAGCTTCAGATACAAGGATGCTAATCCAAATAGGAGAATCTTGTGTGTGGTATGTTTAGAGAAAAATTAATTCTTGTGGAAAAATTCTGTACACAAAGAAAGTGATGGACTAATTTAGGGCCCAATCCTGCAAAGGCTGATGCATGTAAGTAATCATGCAAGTAGCCTCACCGAAGTCAATGGGCAAAAGTTATATGTGTTAGTCTATGTAGGATAGAGTCCAATTCCTTGTTCATCAAAAAAGCAGTTTTGGGAATTATTTTGTCAGCGATTTTTTTTTTAAATCAACTTTATCATTTTTAAGGGATGGAAGAAAATGGAACTGAGGCATCCACTTGCCAATTGATCCCAACTGATCCCAGCAAGGGCACTTGACAAGCAAAACTTCACATCACGAAGTCAGTGAGTCAAAATAAAAGCTTTTCTGAGTGGAAGCTCAAAGATTTCACTCATCCCTCCGTTGTGAAGTACCAATTTCTTATGTATAATCTGCACTCATTTTGCAACTGGGAGGTCAGGCAAGCCTCCTTTGAGACTGCCACAAAATGCTCCATAACAAACCACTGGAAACTGCAAAGGTATGATGCATGCTATACCCTACTCCCTCTCCAGGCTGAGTGTGATACTTGTGTGACCCTCCGCACCAGTCAGAGGAATATACGAGAACTTGACCATTTGCTCTATAATTTGTTTGACTAGATGATGTGCAGCAAAAAGAAAAGCATGCAAATATACTGACAGAAGACATCTGATGAAGTTTAAATTAATAATTTCATATTATATTAAATTACTAAAACATGTTTTAAAGATTTAAAAACATCAGATGTATTCTGGAATGACAGATTAAATGTCTACTATAAACATTTCAAATTAATACAACTGTTTAGAAGCCATAAAAACCACAAGATAAACAATACTGCATGTTGTTGTGTTAGTATGATAATACAGAAATTGTTTCTTGTGCAACAAAAAATGTCCCTAAAGAAATGTACGCTCCTTCTATTCTTGGCCACAAACATGTTTGTCAGAATTGGTGTAAAAAAACATTTAAAAAGTTTACAATGTGCATCTTTAAGACGACAACATTCTAAATATGAAAAAAATAAAAAATTATTAAAATCCCCACTTTGAAGCAGTCACTACACTTGCTTTTCTATTATTTTTTTATGTTTAACAAATAACATGATAAAATGACGTTTTTTAAAAACACATTATTAAATCTATTTATTAAAACACACTTTTAAGTGCCATAAAGGTTTTTATATCTGAACATTTATTAAAAATTACATCTTAAATACCCTACACTAGAAAGTAAGTTAGCCTATGAGCCTGATAGGGGTCAGGGTAGTAACACAGAATGGACAAATTACACTGTCATTCCATTTAAATTATTTAAGTTATTTAATTTGACCTGTAGATAGTCTCTTGTCTTCTCATCATGCCTGACTTTTAAGTGGGAGGTCTTCATTCATGATGATCCTTTAATGGAAGCAAAGCTTTCTCCATTTGACCCATAGTGTTATCAATCATGTACAGGGATAAATGAGCCTGTAAGATTTTGCCAGTATCACAAATGACACTGTGACCGGAGGCCAACATCTTTATTTGCTTCTCCAGTGATTCACTTCAGCAGATATTAACCAATTTTATAATCCATGAAAGGCAAAATTAAGGACACCATCCATAAAACAGAATAATTCCTATCAGCAACAAAGTGATGTCTGTATTATCTTATAAATTATATGGCCATACAGTGTGGTAATGTAATGAAGTAAAGACGGTAATAATCAAATGCCTAGGGCAAACGCTAATATGCATTTAATCACACAGCATGAAGCCATTTGTCACTACACTTGAATGCATGTGTACATAAAATACATGAGTCACGTCCTTATTGTTATAGTATAACAGCATTAATTTCACACTATCATTTTACCACAACAACAACTGGTAGGTTTTGATATTAGATAAAACTTCTGAACACTACAATTGATCAAAGTATCTTTTAAAAGAAATAATGATTTAACAGTACAAATTTATTTATTTTTTAAACTTAACAAATTTGTCTGAAAAACTTCTGCTTTTTTTTTAAATATTACAGTAACATTTTTATACAAGAAACTCAGATACCTTTGGTTATGCCCTGTATGGCTTTTTATGACACTTCTGTGCAAGCTGAATCAATTATTAAATGTGTAGTACCTCTTCATACATAATTATGCACATTTATTTGGTTGCAGGTGAGTATGTGCTCACTGAGAAAAAATATGTAAGGCATTTGCCCTAAGGAAACTGGATGTTTTAATGAAAAATGCTTGTAAAAAAGTTATATCCCAGTGAAGTGCGTGCAGGTTTAGCAACCAATCCTGCTCTAACTGAAATAAAGAAGTAAAGATGTTAAGGGGGAAAGTTTTCCCAGATGAACCTGTTCCAAACAAATAGCTTCCAACCCCAGGGTTGCCCATAGGAACATGGCTACCCCATTCTTGTGTTACAGCTATGACTGTGGAAAATATTGAGTCCATCACCAATGGGGGCACTTGGGGAATTAGCCCCCTGAGCAGGGTGAAACAGCAAGCAGGCTGCAGCCCCTGGACGGGGCAAGGTAAGCAAAGAGTCTATAGGTCTTACTTCCCTCTGGGCTGGGAGGTACAGTAGGCAGCAGCCTCCTCAGTGGGCGGCAGTTTGGCTTCCCCCATGGTCTCTGCAGTCAGTGAGTCGCCTGGAGTATAGTCCAGGACTTCAGGCTTTACCGCCAGGAGCATCGCGGGTACCTCTGCAGGAACCGGCAGTGTACATCCTTCCTCCTCCATCGCCCATCCCGGATGAGCTGGACTGCCTCCTTTTATCTGGCTTCTCCACCTAGAGCATGCTCAGTAGGGGAAAGAGGGCATGGCATCCTGAGCCCACGATTGGTCTGCTCCCAGCAGCTCAGTGTGGGGTTGGTACACCCCATCATATGTTCTGATATTCTATTTTTAATTAGACAAGGTGAGGTAGAGTAGCTATTTGCTTTCTAGTGGCCGTACCCGCAAGGCAGAGGGTGCCCCACGAAAAAGACTGTATGAACACAGGGATAGTCCGGGAAACTCCAAAGATCTCTAGGAAACTTTTGTGGAGGTACTCTGCAATCTGTTGCAGGTTTCTGGAGAGGGCTGCCTTATTTCTTCCACCGCAGTAGGACACTTTCCCACGCCATTCCAGTATTAATTCAGCTGGCCTCGTCGCAGTACACAACATAGCAGCATAAGGACCCAGTCTGCACCCAGATGCTTGTGGCATCTGTTCCTTGCCACCTTGGTTACCCTCAGGAGAGTGACATCAGCTAGGGTCACCTAGGGGAGGCAGTGGTAGTTTTCATTTCAACTGCTTAGCCCGCAAACAATACTGCATGTGCTCTCGCCCTTCATGATTTCACGCCCCTTCACCCAAGGTTTCCAAAACATGGCTGTAGTTTGGGTAGCAGGGGCCAGCATTGACCTTAGTAACTTCAAGCCTCTGGCGACGGCTAGCAACAGCAGCACCAGGTGAAATGGGGGGAAAAGAGGGAAGAGAAATGTTGTGGTGCCCACTCGCCACTGCACGCACATGCGTGCACACTCACACATACATACAGGTGACGGTCCGGCACTCATGCGTGCACACTCACATACACATACAGGTGACGGTCCGGCACTCATGCATCAGGGCCATACTCACCATGGCTGGGACAGCAAACTGATTCAATAAAAACCTTGTTTAAATCAAAATGTTCTGCCTTAAACGTCCATGAAATAAGGGGAGTTATTTTTATACAGCAACTCTGTACTAGACCCTAGGTTTGCATTGAAAATGGTTGCTTTGTGCTTTCCATGGCTTACAGCTGAAAGTGTAGTCTTCACCTCTTCTTCCATACCAGTGGAGAGGCTCTCCCAGACGAGACAAAGGGGAAAGAGAATGCGTGATGACGTTTCACAAAATTATGAACACCTCTGGGACAGCAGACACTGTGCAGAGAGCATGGAGCATTTCTCTCTGAAAAACTGGACATGGACATTGCAACCAAGAGAATAAGCATGGCATGAAGCATATTCTGGGGATTCTGAAGGAACAAACAGATATGTTGAGGCATCTGGTTGACCTTCAGGAGAAACACCTTGAGGCTATACTCCCTCTGCAGCACAACATTCCAACATCGCTGTATTCCCCTTCTCCCTCTCATTCCAAGAGGCATGGGTGGGAAATGCAATATCCTTTCCACTCAACCCTGGGGCACAGTCCTAAGAATAAAAGCCACACAATGATGTGACAGACAAAGCCACTGTGCTTTTAGAGACAAGATGAATGTGTTTTTCCTCTCCCAGTTTTATTCTGCCAGGTTTCCAAAGTTAAATTCTTTTTGTGATCTTTAAGTTTCAGTATATTTATGCAATAAAAGCCCATGTCTTGAGAATGAAATCATCTTTATTAATTTTAAATGGGTGGAAGGGGAGGGACCGGGAAACTGAGGCAACAGAGGGGATGTGCTGGAGACAAAAACCCAGAAATCACACCAAGGTTCACACTATGGAAAGGCACAATACAGAGAAGCAGCGCACATTACATTACTGAAACAGGTTTTTAAAGCCTCCCTGAGACGCAGTACTCCACGCTGAGCTCTTCTTATAGCCCTACTATCTGGCTGCTCAAAATTAGCAGACACCCTCCATGCCCCTCTCCTGTAAAAACTTAACAAATTTGTCTGAAAAACTTCTGCTTTTTTAAAATATTACAGTAACATTTTTATACAAGAAACTCAGATACTTTTGGTTATGCCCTGTATGGCTTTTTATGACACTTCTGTGCAAGCTGAATCAATTATGTGAAAACTTCTCTCCCTTTGCCTCACAGATATCATGAAGCACACAGCAGGCAGTTATAACCATGGGGATAGTGCTATAACCTAGTAAGCAAACTGCGCCAGTGACCCTTTACACAGCCAACGGCACATTCCACCACCATTCTGCACTTGCTGAGCCTATTGTTGAACCGATCCTTGCTGCTGTCCAGATGTCTGGTGTATGGCTTCATAAGCTATGGGAGTAAGGGGTAGGCTGGGTCTCCCACAATCACTATTGGCATTTTAATGGCACCAATGGTTATTTTGCGTTCCAGAAAGGAAGTTCCTGCTTGCAGCTTTCTGAACAGACTTATGTTCTTAAAGATGCACATTACATGCACCTTCCCTGATCATCCCATGTTGATCTCAGTAAAACAGCCCCAAGTGCTTGGTAAAACAGATCCACCAGTGCTTGTAACACCATTGAAAAGTATCCCTGTTTATTTACACCTCTACCTCGATATAACGCTGTCCTCGAGAGCCAAAAAAAATCTTACCACGATATAGGTGAAACCACGTTATATCGAACTTGCTTTGATCCGCCGGAGCACTGCTTTACCGCATTATATCTGAATTCCTGTTATATCGGGTCGTGTTATATCAGGGTAGAGGTGTACTCTTTGGCAAGGTGGTCTGGTGCCAAGATAGGGATATGCGTGCCATTTATTGTCCCAGCACAGTTAGGGAACCCCATTGTGGCAAAACTATCCAGTATCTCCTGCACATTGCCTAGAGTCACAACCCTTCTTAGCAAAATGTAATGTGATTAATGGCCCTGCATACTTGGATCAGAACATCCCCCAAGATGGATTTACCAACTCCAAATTGATTCCCCCTGGCCAGTAGCAGTCTGGCATTGCAAGCTTCCACAGAACGATCACCACTCACTTCTTGACTGTCAGAGCATTTTAGTGTTTTAGTGTAGCGTGGACAAGCACTACTGACTTTATTACTGCGGTGGCTAGATGCCAACTTAAGTCTGTAGTGTAGATATGCCCTGAATTTACTGGAGGGGACCAGTGAATCATAAGCCTCAAAGTAAACTTTCATAAAAGGCCTATCTAAAATTAATTTTAACAAACTAAGTAATGCATTTACTAGAAAATCTCAGAAAACTCAGTGTTTACTAGCAGATTGCATACTGTAAATATGGGGAAGATATACTGTCTTCTTCATACAAAACAAAAGGTTGAATCTCTGCTACAAGTGAAAAAGTGAACCCAGTCTTAACTAGTAAGTTGCAACTAAGGCTAAAAGAGAAATTTAAAATTTGTCAATTTTTTTTTCAGATTCTTCTATACAAGTGCAGATGTCGGGGTTACACTTCTCCCAGCCAGATGATGGAGACCTTTTGATTATGTCACTCTCCCACTTATATGAAGCTGGCAACCATAATATCCTCAGAAAGCAGTGATCTTGTAAAATGCCCTAATACAATAACTGTAATAAGAATTTAACTATTTGGAATTATCCAAAGGGACAGAGATACATGTATGACTGATTTTTAATTTATTTTTTAAAATTATGAGAATGCTGTATAATGTATTAAACTACAGGAGACAGATCCAGACTATTGTAAAATAACTTTAAGAGAGGAAATTAACAAATACTAAATTTCCCCTTCCTTACATTTTTCTGCACCAGTACAGAATCAGGCATAGCAGAGCTCAGCTCTAACACACTCTACCTCCATCCTTCACTCTGCCCCTTCCTTTCCCCTAAGCCAAGGATGGGGGTGGCTAGATGAGATCTTTCAGTACATCCAGAATTTAAGTGAGCACCAAGAGCATAAACTTGAGCACAGATGACCTAGCCAGCATCCCCTCAAGATCCTGCTCAGTTACCCTAGACATGGACAGCTCAGTCTGAATCTGATCAATTTTCTTTGCAAAACAAGACATAAGAGAAGGTACTTAGGTCTGCTCCTGGGATAAAACAGATTTAATAGGATATCCAGTATATTGAATAAATCTACTGTTTCAGGTTTTGCAGGTGCTATGGTGGAGGCAAGAAACAACTTCTTTATGTCCTGTAGAACCACACTATGAGAACTTAAGAAATCTTTGTTGCAGTTTACCATCTTCAGTTCAGGATTTCTGCCATTGGCACTCCAGCTGTCTTGCATATTGCTTCATCTCTCACAGATAATTTATTAAGCAATCTTCATCCCACAACCTGTGCTTTCAACCAAGGTCTTCCTGGCTGTAAAAGGCTATAGTAAAGGGCAAGGAGAAGTGCTACTTCCTTTGCTGGTAGGGATGGTCAAAATCTCCTTTTAGGAGGGCAAAATGACAAATGCTTTAAGGAAGTGTGTGCTATGATGGTCAAGAAACCATCTCTTGATGCTGACAATCTGGTCAATTACAGTCCTGATTCTATTAGTGAGAAGGTAGTGGCAAGACAACTCTCAATTGTTAGTCAAGGAGATTTGAGATATTTTTGGTGATCTGGTTTATCTGGCTATGGCACTGATACATCACAAGTGCACACGCTAATATTAGATCTATCAGCTATCTTTGATACTACTGAGCATGAAGTGTTGCTGATTTGCTTATAGTCTAGAGCAGGAATAAACTAGGCTACCTAGAGGTGACATTGTGCTTTTCTCTCTTGGAGATCCTGGAGAATAATTGGGAGTAAGGAGAGGTTACATATATGTACAGGAACTGGAGTTCTTCAGATGCTTTTTCTCTATGGGTACTTCACATAAAGATGCATGCACTCCTATGTGCTTTTGATTAGAGGTTTTTGTCAGCAGAGCCTGCAGGTCCACACCTGCACCATACACATCCTCATGCTCCGGTACAAGAACATATAATGGCTTTCAACTGCCTACCTGAGAGACCACCTCTCTTCCTCTGCAAGAAGTTCTCTTTAATAGTTCGACTTCTTGTGAAATCTTTTGAAAGCTAGTTAACCTAGAAATCCAAATGATTAATTTAAGTTCTCCTAATTTTTTTCTACCACATAAGCAAATTTCATAGATCTACTGAACACCAAAATGTATTTACAATACCCTCAAAATAACTCCAGAAACACTAATTTTCCTTTAATATAATGTAGTGTATCTAAAGGTCACAAATATGGTAGGAACACAATTACAACTTGGGAAGGGCCTTTTCAAGCATACATAAAATAATTTCATTAAATTTTTCACAATCCTATTTAACCCATTTCAGAACAAAAAATAGAAATATAAGACTATCTTAGTTTTATCAAAATTTTAAAATTGTATATGGGACCCATAACTTGTTGATGTGAGATGATTTAATCCTCCCCTAACTTCTACCCACATTTTATAGAACTAGAAACATCTACTGAGATCTTTTTACAGAAACCTGATCAAATTACATCTACTTGTTTTTTGCCCAAACAATGATACCAAAGCTTTTAGTGTTTGTTTTATACACTATACTGCCACCTAGTTGACACCATACTAAACGATGCTGCTTTGCTGTAGTTCTAATTAGGAACTCTAAGCCATATTTACCCTATCTGGAAATACTTTTTGGGAGACAACTATGGGGTCAGAAGCAATCGAGGGCAACCTCATAGACTCTCCAACTTGTTTTCCCATCAGGGAAAGGAGATTTAGTGGCACAAAAGTAGCACCAGGTGCAGACTTAAGTACATGAAGGGAATGACTGGATCCTCTGTTATTAGGACAGGCTTGGGGCCTGATTTGCACCTTGTGCTGTCACTTACACCCTGTGCAAAATGAGTTCATTTTGGATGTAAAATTATACTATTTTTATTTGATATTGTTTTACATCCACTTGGCACTTGTTTGCGGGCAAAGCTATAGATGAGAGTAAAGCAGTGGAGAATCAGACCTCCAGTTTCTATTTTCACACAGAATCCAAATTTCTAAATTGTTAAACCCCCAAGACCCAATTTATAAAAAATTTCCCCACATGGCCAGCAGCCTTCTTACCCCAACCTGTTTGCTGATGATTTTGCATCACTGACCAATCCATATTCTTGTGGCTCAGACTTTCAGTGCTGGCTATCGAATATAATTTGGCCATTATGTTCCTCAGTGGATGCTTTAGCCCCTGCCACTACCTCCAGTTAGAAGCCAGCAAAGCTCCTCTACCCATGCTGTATGTAACCTTAAAAGATTGCTCCTTGGCACAGGACACAAAGCTAGAGGCTACTTTTGACTTAACCCTATGTAATACTTGGGACTTAGAACAATGAATAACTATGATTCAGCCAGTAAACAACAGTGATCACAATCACAATATAATTAAGTTTAATATTCTCAACAAAAGGCATCATGCTGCAATCTAACACTGACATTAAACTTTGAAAAGAGGAGCAACTCAAGAAGACTATAAAGTAAAAAATTAGATCATTAAAATCCTTAGATTCACCATGGAAGCTACTTATGTATACCATAATATACCTTAAAAAAATAAAAGAAGCAGAAAGGCAAGGGGAAAAAAAACAGTATGGTTAAATGACAAAGTTCAAGCGGTTTTTCTAGCCAACAGGTATGGTTCCAAAATGCAGATCCAGACCAATTTAGGCAAAATAAATAAAAATAAAGGAACTATGGCAAGAAATCAACAAATTGAAATTAGGATGACTGTTTTGAATTCTGAAAAGCAATTAGCCCAAAACATAGAAACAAATAAAGGAGCCAAGATTTTCAGAAAGGGTAAATAGTGTTAGGCTCCTATATGCATATTTAGGCACACAAATAAAGTGGCTAATTTTCAGAAGTACTGGTCACCTAGCAGCTTCCATTGACTTGAGATCAATTGATACCTACTCATAACACTGAGGGAAGGAGAGAGATGAACTGTAACAAACAGGTTACAGCTCCCAGATTCTAAGGGTGGATCTATGCCACCTTGAGTCCTGACTCAAGTTAGCAGTGTAAAAAAAGCTGCTCTAAGTGACACAAAGTGGCAGGAATGCAACTAGATTCTGGTTCATATTCTCAAGCCCTAAAATAATCTGAACACTATGGAATCTTTCACACTGGTAGTAAATGTTCAAATCAGTGCACAGGTAGTTACACAAACAGCTGAAGTTATTAAAAACTTAATTTGTGTATATAACCTTTTTGATACATCACTAAACATGTATCCTTAGTCTTATTAATCAGAGGAAGCATAATTTGCTACTGAAGCATCATTCTTTCTTAGCCTCTAATACAAATTTTGATGTGCTGCAGAAAGAACTTCTCATATGCCAATCTCACTAAGGAATCAATTTGCTCCTGCTATTACAGATTCAGTGAAATATTTTCTAAGAAATATCACCCTAAAGGTACAATATAATGCAAAACCCATTAACTAAGGATTAAGAGAAAACACAAAAGAGGTGTAAGAAATTCAATAAGCAAGCTTCTTAAAACTAATTCTCAATATAAATATATTTAAAGACTTTTTTAAAATTAGAACTATATTTTTACATTTTAGCTCTGGACACAAATATAAGACACAATATAAGAGGGACAAATAAGAAAAAACAAGATATTTCACTTTACAATAAATTGTTATCCTCTTACTAAAAACGTCATACATGTGCTTGTATTATTTGTGTGTCAATAATAGCTTTATTTTGTTGGAATCCACTGTCATGTTAAAAGGCAACAAAGCACATCATCCGTTGATTGATGCATAGAGGGTATATTTCCTATCTCACATCACCATAAACTTTACTACTGGCTACCCTCACCAGTTATTCTCCCAGCTGAGGCAATTATTAGTGTGGTCATTGTAATACATAATCAGCTTCAGGGATCACTATGGAAATTAAAAGCCAATGCAAAAAAGCCACTCAATTTGTCTGCCAGTGTCCTTGAATCATAAATGCTATTAGTAGCATGTTTCCTCTAGGCTGGAATGTACAACAAACTAATATATGGCAAGGAAATTATTACAGTAGTACTCAAAGGATTAAGTGAAGGGATAGATAGAAGAATGAAATACAGGGACAGGAAAAGGGTGTGGGGGGGAGAGAAGCAGAAGATGTGTCATTCTGCCAAGATCCGTGTATGGGAGACTGATCTTGACCATAGAGCACAAAGACAGGAAGCAAAGGCATGAACTGCCTTCTACATATTTGCTGTTTGTGGCTCAATTACTGCTTTGTGCATATGCTAAGAAGCTATTAACACATTTTAGCAATGTAAATATTCTAAACTTTAACTTTGAATGGATTTAAGCACATAAAGACTATACCTTACAGGACGGATGGGGGGAGTGACAACAAAATGGCACAGGAAACTGGAAATGGATTGAACTGGGCAAAGTTGCTCTCTGTAGCTCCTTGAGAACAGTAATCTTGTCAAGTTCAGTTCCCTACTGCTTTCCCAGCGTGGGAAGACTGAAGAGGCAATAATACATGCCTGTGTGTTATAAGCAGGTTCACACTCCCTGGTGGTGGTGGGTTGGTTTGTTAAAGGCCAGAGGGGGGTTAACAAAACTGCAGCCCTTATTTTGCTAGCTGGAGTCTTTTCATTGCTGGGCTGGTGGAGAAGGTAAGTTTTACAACATTCACAGGTGGGAGGATTTTAAACCCCTCGCTCTGGTCAGCGGCTATTTAAAGAGCAGCTAGACCAATAAAGCATCGGGCTTCTCTCTCCGCTTTGCACAGCCGCTGCCGCCAATCAGGGCACTCAAAACACCCGCGCACCTGGCAGAGGCCGCCCGCCCTCCGCGCGGTTGGGCGGGCGCCGCCGAGGAAGAGACCGGTTCCCGGCAACGCCAGCCGGGGAGAGCTGGAGTTGCGGGTCGCTCGGACACCGCCGGCGTGTCGGACATCCCTGCGCCCTCTCCCCCGGGAACGAGCTCGGGGAACCCAACGAACAGAGCCCCACACCCACCCGCCTCCTGCAGGCTCCCCGGGTAGTGCCCCAGCCCCGCAGCTCGACTCCCCCCTTTTCTTTACAAACCCGTGCGCTTGCATTGAAACCCTGAAGAAAAACAACCTTCCCCCCGCCCCAGCGCGGCGTAACACGAGGGAGGCAGGGCGGGTGGGCGGTGGAGAAGGGGAGGACACGTTACAAGGGAGGCGGGTGAAGGAGGGAAAAGCCAAAGGAGAAGGACCGGGTCATCGTCCCCCATTTACCCGCACGCTGAGCCACCACCGCCGCGGAGCCGCCTCCTTCCCGCCAATTCCAACCGTCGGTTCCTCCTCGCCGAGAGGCCGAGAAGGGCAGCTGGGTACGGGCCTCGGCTGAGGGTTTGCAGAGCCGTATTCAGCCTTCGAAGGAGGCTGGTTTCTGGGGCTCTGGTCGCTGTCACACACCCTCCATTTCCCGGGTGACTCCCTGTGCTTATGTGTAAAATCATTAGAAATAATAGAAAAGAAAAATAAAATATTTTTTTCAAGGAAGGTCCACCCGCAAATTGCATCATCTGCCCTTCAGTTATAGCCTGAGTCCCAAACAGCTGCGCTGGTTGCACTAGTGCTGCCATTGGCTTCTCACTAAAACCAGGGCAAGTGAGAGAGATAAATGTGAGGAGCTTGTTAGGCCAGACTGATAGCAACGATAGGGAAGGGAGATCAGACAGGAATTTGTAAGCTGAGGCCTGGTTTAGGCTTAATATAACTGGAACCATAAACTCCATAAACATTAAATCTCACCAAATGAGGGTCAGTCCATCCTCATCATCATATCCACTCATTATACTCCATACCCGAACACAAACACTCTATGAACTTCATACCCTCATATCTCAATGTCTGTACTTTGACCCATCAACATTTTACGCCCAATCGGGGATATTGCAGATTATGTATTCCTCATGCCACCTGATCTTAAACTAAATTTTGCACCCTCGATAATCTGTATGTTATTCCCTGATAACCAGAAACTTCTATGCTCAAACTCTATTCACAATTTTTTTTAACATCATCTTAATAACATTTTAGAGCAGAATAGCTACAACAGTGGGGTGTGTGAAAAATCCACACAGCCTGAGCACTACAGTTCAGCTGATCTAGCCCCTGCTGTTTTCAGCCTGTTGGGATCCTGGAAGAATGCTAGCTAGTGAGGGAGGTGGGGACTAACTACAGCACTAGAAAAAAACCTTCCCTGACTGTGGGAACCACTACACTACAGCACAGCAGTGGCATAGCTACTGCACCATAGCTATACTGCTGTAATGCCTTTTTAGGGTATGCCTACACTGGCAGAGTTACAGCACCGCTCCGAGAGCGCTGAAGGGAAACTGCTGTTGTGTGTTCACACTGTCGGCTGCCTGCGCAATAGCGTGTTCACACTTGTGGCACTTGCAACGGTATTCGGAGCCGTGCACTCTGGGCAGCTATCCCACAGAGCAACTCTTTCTCCTAAGAGTTGTGGGAAGGCGGAGGGAGCGTCCTGGATCCTATACCAATGCCCCGTGATGCATTGCTTCGCATCCCAGCAATCCCTATGCTTCCGTCCGCATTTGGTGCCATCTTTCAACAGTTTGTGTACTGTGCGCTCTACCTCTTCAATCTGCAGGAATGGATCCTGCACTGTTGCTCAATATCCTGTTTGCTCTAACACGTCACAAGTGGCAGTGGAGTTATTCCTTAAATTACAAAGGCAAGAGCAGTGCGACATTGATCTCGCTACGCGTACTAGCTATGACACGAGATTGTTTGTGGCATTCACGGAGATGCTGACCACAATGGAACGCTGCTTTTGGGCTCGGGAAACAAGCACTGGGAAACATGCCCATCTGCGATGATGAGCAGTGGCTACAGAACTTTTGGATGAGGAAAGCCACATTCAGGGGACTGTGTGATGAACTCGCCCCAGCCCAGCAAGGACACGAGAATGAGAGTTGCCCTGCCGTTGGAGACGCGCATGGCGATTGCACTGTGGAAGCTGGCTACTCCAGACTGCAACCAATCAGTCGCTAACCAGTTCAGAGTGGGAAAGTAGACTGTTGGACTCGTGTTGACGGAAGTGTTCAGGGCCATTAATCGCATCCTGCTCCAAAAGACTGACTCTGGACAACGTGTGTAACATCGTGGATGGCTTTGTACAAATGGGCTTCCCTAAGTGTGGAGGGACGATAGATGGCATGCATATTCTAATTCTGGCACCAGACCACCTAGCCACCAAGTACATTAATCAGAAGAGCGATATCTCAATGGTTCTCCAGGCGCTTCTGGATCACCGTGGGCATTTCACAGATATTAACTCAGGCTGGTCTGGAAAGTTGCGTGACGCATGCATCTTTTGAAACACTGGCCTGTTCAGGAAGCTGCAAATAGGGACTTTCTTCCCGGACCAGGAAATCACCGTAGGGGGAAATCGAAATGCCCATTGTGATCCTGGGAGACCCCGCCTTCCCCTTAATGCCGTGGCTTATGAAGCCATACATGGGGCACCTTAGCAGCAGCAAGGAGCAGGTCAACAACAGGCTGAGGAAGTGCAGAATGGCTGTTGAGTGTACTTTTGGTCATTTAAAGGCCCGCTGGCGCTGTCTATATGGGAGGCTGGACCTGGCTGATGACAATATTCCTATGCTTATAGCCGTGTGCTGTACGCTGCATAATATTTGTGAGGGGAAGGGTGAAAGCTTCACTCAGGGCTGGACCGCTGAGACTCAGTGCCGGACCGCTGAGACTCAGTGCCTGGAGGCTGAATTTGAATGGCCAGAGACCCCGGCTATTAGAGGGGCGCAGTGCGGGGCCATAAGGATCAGGGATGCCTTGAGGCAGCAATTTGGAGCTGAAAGCCACTAATATTTTTGTTGCTATGCTCAGGAGTGCAGTGTTTGTAATCATAGGCGCCGACTTCTGCTGGCGCCAGTGGGTGCTCGACCCCCCTCTACTCCCGGCCCCACCCCGACTCCATCCCTGCCCTGCCCTCTCCCGCCCGTGCCCCTTCCCCAAAGTCCCTGCCCCAACTCCACCCCCTCCCTGCCCCTATTCCGACCCCTTCCCCAAATCCACGGCCCCACCTCTTCCCCACTTCCTCCCCTGAGCGCGCCGCGTTCCCGTTCTCCCCTCCCTCCCAGAGCTTGTTAGGCAGGAAGCGGGGACACGGCGTGCTCAGGGAAGGAAGCGGAGGTGAGGTGGGTGGGAGGATGGGGAGCGGAGCTTGGCTGCCACTGGGTGCAGAACACCCACCCATTTTTCCCCAGGGGTGCTCCAGCCCCGGAGCACCCATGGAGTCGGCACCTATGTTTGTAATGCTAGGAGGTGATTGTGATTGGTACAGATGCTGCAATATGAAGGTGTAAGAAAATTGCCTGTTGCTTTGCAGGGCTCTATTTGCTTTCAATTCATGGAATAAAGATTGCTTTCAAACTAACACAATTCTTTTAGTAAAAAAACAACAACCAGAGAAGAGAGTCAAACAAAAAAAACACATCAGCACTGAAGGGGAGGGGAGGGTCCCAGGAGGAGGTGGGGTCCCGGGCTGGTTAAAAATTGTGTATGTCCAGGGAGCATATCCAACCTTCTCCTTTGGAGTACAGTGCAGCGGGTGCTGTACTTCAACAGGGCTAAACTTCAGAGGGATGGGTGTTGAGTGTAATGGGTACTGGGAGTCCGTAGGGCTGGACTATGACGGGGCAGGAGTGGAATGCAGTGGGTACAGACTGGAGCCAGGAAGTTGATAATTGTGTTGGCGGTATCTGGGAGGCACATGGGAAAGAGTTTTGTGACAGCGTCTGCAGGGGAGGGAGGGCGTGGAGCTCTTCTGTTTGCAGTGCTAGTAGCACCTGGAGCGTGTCTGCTTGGCACTCCATAACGTTTAAGAGCTACTCCGTGGCTTCATTCTGGTGCACCATGTTCTCCTTTCGGTCCCTCTTCTCGCTGTCCCACCACTCCTTCAATTCTTGATTTTTGGCCGCAGAGTGCATCATGACCTCGCGCAGAAAGTCCTCTTTAGTTCTTCTTGGCCACTTTCTAATTCTGCTCAGCCATTCAGCCAGCAATAACAAAGAGGGAGGCTGGGCTCCCAAGGTCATATCTGTGAAGTCAAAATGCAACATTTTTCAGAAGCAGTATTGTTTGCAACACAGAGACCATTTATTTAAAACACAGCCACTATTCACATACCTGTCACTAACTGGCTGACCCCAGGCCAGCACACATGAGCCACAAGACCCGCCAAAATGGTGACAAACCTCAGGGACAGGGTAAATCAGTGTTCCAGGACTGTACTGTAGACAGGGCACATGGCTCTTGGGGAGAGCCAGCACTGTGGGGGGCGGGCGGGGCTTATAATCATTCCTGTCTCCACATTTTCTACAGCCTGTGTTCATTATGGAAGATATCTCGTTGCTGAGGGTGAGCAGGGAATCAAGGGAGGGTCTTCTCCAAGACTGCGGCTTCCGCCCTGGCCTTTATGCGGCTCGCCTGTGTGCAGCAATGGTGTCTTCGTCCCCCACCCCCGCTTGGTGACAGCAGAGTGGCATGGGAAAGTTACCCTTAATGGGGCAAGAAACAAAGCAGCTCTGCCAAAGAACCTGCGGCAGTGGATTGCCCAGTATCTCCATGAGAGTTTCCTGGAGAACTTTGAGGTAGATTCCCGTGAAGTGAGAGAGTCAATCAACAGCCTGTTCTGCCGCTCAGACTAGGCATGTGGTGGATTTGCACATCATAGAGACACAAGCCTGCTTTCTGCAACCCTCCTGCCCCCAACAACTCGCTTCAGCGATTCTCCCAATCAAAGCCACTTGCTGGGGGCCTCCTCTCCTGTTTGCGTTTCGCCAAGATCCAACAGGTGTGACTGGCTAGCCTCCTCCAGGGTAGAGAAGAGCTCTGGGCTGCATGCATCTCTGACCTCCGAGTTGTCTTCTCTCTCTGGGTCTCTTTCCCCCTCCACATCCCCGTCCAAGATTTCCTCCTCCTGGCTCGGTCCACTCTCGACTGGCACGTGAGTCACCGAAGTATCCACAGTGGCCTTCGGTGAGGTCACCACCCAGTATCGCGTCCAGCTCTTTGCAGAACCAGCAGCTCGTGGGCACAGCATGGGAGTGGCAGTTTGCCTCCCGCGCCTTGTGGTAGGCGTTCCACAGCTCCTTCACTTTGACCCTGCACTGCCATGTGTCTCTGTCATGGCCCCTTTTTGTCATGCATCATGAAATTTGTCCATAGGTATCATAATTCCTATGGCTGGAGCGCAGCTGGGACTGGAAGCCTTCTCTCCCCAAATGCTGATGAAGTCCAGCAGCTCGGCATTGCTCCAAGCGGGAGATCACCTGGTGCATGGAGCAGGCCTGGACACCTGGAAAGATGTGCTGAGACCACTGCACGTGTCACTGAGCAAACAGGAATGGGACTTTCAAAATTCCGAAGGAATTTAAGGGGTGGGGATGATGGTTGGTCACCTGAGGCCAGGGCAGTAGAGTTCAAACCAATGACCAGAGAGGCGAGAACAGGCATTGCGGGTCACCTCCTGGAGGCCAACCGCAGCGCTGTAATCGACCAGGGTGTCTACACTGGCATTGCGGCACTGTACCCCCGGCACAGAAAGCTACACCTCTGATTGGGATGGGTTTTTGTACAGTGCTGCAACTGCGCAGTTTCTGCGCACTAAGTGGCTTGGCAGTGTGTACACCTCAGAAGTTACAACGCAGAAAGCTGCTTTACTGCGCAGAAACTTGCCAGTGTAGACAAGGCCTTAGTGTAGGCATGACCTGAGGTTAGCACTTTAAACCTGCACATATTAACTACTAGTCTTCACAATTTTCTGTAGATAATAGAGAGCAATCACTGTCCAACATTTTGGAAGTGGAAAATAGAGGTTTTCACACCATTCAGTCTCAGAAAAAAATCACAATAATATCATTTTAGCTTTCCTAAACAGTTTGCAAAATAGCCAAATTCTGGTCCAGAGTATTTTTCCTTTGTATTTGAAGATATTCAGTGTTGTTCCTTTTCTTTATCTGCTGTAACAAAGCTTCATTTTGTTAAAGGAAAATTCAAGATAATCCAAAAAGAAAATGTAGGCATTTAGAAATAAATAATGGCAGCAATATTTTGGCATGGATTTTAATTTCACTTAAAATAATTACTAAGTATCAGAACATATTATGCATGCATCATCAGACAGTGAATAGGTGCATGTAGGTAAGTGTTGAACTTCAGAAAAGGTAGGCTTTGCCTGCTATTATTTGGAAAAATTATGGTGTGAAATCCTATCTCTATGGAAGTCAGCCAAAAATCCCATGCAGTTCATGGGGATCAGTATTTCACACCTAGACTCTCAAACATTTTATTCTAACTTGCTTAAAATCTATATATTCAAATATGTTGTTTTTGAACTTTACATGAAATCCCTAATATTCAAGAGTTAATTATGAAAAGACAAGTTGTTAATTCTGTTTTTTTTAATAACCTAGGTTCTGTTTGGACTCAGACAGTCTCAGAATTACCCTGCCAACATTGACCTACACTCCAGTTCCATTTCCTTGGTAAAAATTTGGATTCTTCAAACCTTAAATAAAATTCCCAAGCAAAAGATGGAGATATCAGTATTTGATGGTAAAATATGGGATTGTCCTAATAATCCCCAAATGAAATGTTATAAACTCAGGAAATTCAGAGTTATGTTTAAAATGAAAAGGAATTCAAGCATAATAAGGTATGGAATTTCACTGTTTCAAAATGGCTGCTATCTTCTGTTCTCAGTGGGACTGAGAGCATAGCCCAGGGGTGGGCAAACTTTTTGGCCCGAGGGCCACATCTGGGTATGGAAATTGTATGGTGGGCCATGAATAATCGTGAAATTGGGCGTTGGGGTGCGGGAGGGGGTGAGGGCTCCAGCTGGGGATGCAGGCTCTTGGATAGGGCCAAAAATGAGGAGTTCAGGGTACAGGAGGGGATTCTGAGCTGGGGTTGGGGTGTGGGAATTGGGGGTCTGACTGGAGCTGTGGGCTCTGGGGTGGGTCTGGGAATGAGGGTTTGGGAGTGCAGAAGGGTGCTCCAGGCTGGGATCAAGAGGTTCGGAGGGCGTGAGGGGGATCAGGATTGGGGCAGAGGGTTGGGGCACAGGAGGGGGTCAGGGGTGCAGGCTCCGGGTGGCGCTTCCCTCAAGCAGCTCCCGGAAGCAGTGGCATGACCCCCTCCAGCTCCTACGCAGAGAGGCAGCCAGACAGCTCTGTGCACCGCCCTGTACGCAGGTGCCACCCCTGCAGCTCCCATTGGCCGCTGTTCCAGGCCAATGGGAGCTGCGGGGAAGGCGCTTGGGGCAGGCGCAGCGTGCGGAGCCCCCTTGCTGCCCCTACGTGTAGGAGCCGGGGGGTGGACATGCCGCTGCTTCCGGAAGCCACGCGGCGCCACGGCACATGCAGAACGGGGCAAGCCCCCGACCCCACTCCCTGGCGGGAGCTCGAGGGCCAGATTAAAACGTCTGAAGGGCAGGATGTGGCCCCTGGGCTGTAGTTTGCCCACTCCCGGCATAGCCACATCTAGCAAAGATGGCTGCTCTCCCCATTCTCCTTCTCCTCACAGTGCTCTTCTCAGTGGTGGATTAGCCACTGGGCCTTGTGCCCAGGGCCCATGCTAATTGGGGGGCCCCCGGGCCCCAACCTGCTCTGCCTCCCCAGTGCTTCTGCTGGGGAGTGGGGTCAGGGTGCAGGGGCTTGCCCTGCTCTGCTCACCCGGTGCTCCTGCTAGGGAGCGGGGTCAGGGCACAGGCCTTCCCCCGCTCCCTGGCAGGAGCACTGGGGGAGCGGGGCAAGCCCTGGCACCCTGACCTCACTCCCTGACAGAAGCTCCGGGGAGAACTGCAGGTGGAAGGGGTGGGGTGGGGCACTCACTTGCTCTAGCCCAGGGGTCCACAAACCCCTAATCCACCTCTGGCTCCTCTCCACCTCCTGATAATAGAAGGATTATGGTCATCTTCCTAAAGCTTGACATCACTCCTTTTGGGAACAATGGAAAATATTGACCATTTTGGAACAGGGCATATTTTTGTTTCTCTTAAGTTCTTTGTGAAATTCTCTGTATTCTTTAACCTGTGCTGAAAGAGAAAATTTCCATGATGAAGAATAACTGGAAAAAATTACCAGTTAAACGTTAATCCCTAAAAAAAAATCTTGTGTACTTTATACACAAGATTTCATTGAATTTAAATTATAAGGGAAGTTTGCATTATTCCGTTATTAATTTCATTAGAGTCAAATAAAGATCTGACAAGGAGTTCTAAATTTTTAAACTAATTAATGAATTTACTTTCAAATTCTCAAAATTCATTCTATGTGCAAAGAATTAATGCTGTTTTTTCAGAAAATAAGCTGTATTTTTCATTCATAACAAAGAAATTGAATGCCTGCTTTGAGTACAGAATTAAAAACTTAACCATGGAGCCACAACTGATGCCTCAATCGAGGGGGGGGGGAGGGTGTTAAAAGCACAAATCATTGTTATACAAAAAAATAAAACATATGCGTGACAGAAGTATATTATTTTAATATGAATTTTCATCCTTCCCAGACCCATCTTCCTTATTCTAGAATGTTCTGTACATAAAATTTAGAGTTTGAGCCTGCAACTGTTATATAAGGTGTACTTGAGCAAGTATGGACTGCAGGATCAGGTCCTTAAACTGGGAATCTCTTTGCTCACTTTTAATTTTTCTGTAACAGCCATGCACACACATGCACTATAGAAATAATTATACATAAAAATAATAAAAGTTTGGTTGCTGAATGAAGTCTTAATTTATAATTCCAGGTATTCCACAGTTAACAGATCTTGTTAACTCAAACTACAATATAAACGGAAGAAGACTTCCCAGTAGACAAAAGTTAAGAAGGTTGGGCTCCAGATTTCCAATTTCTCCTATATTTTTTAAGTAAAGAATCTGTGACTAAAATTTTCCAAAGTCATTCAGATTTCAGTTTAACTCTAGGAGCTTGTCTCCACTTACTGGTGGATCGATGCTGCGTAAGGTAAGTTGACAGGAGAGTTTCTCCTGTCAACCCAGCACAGTGTAGACACCACAATAAGTCGACCTAAGGTACGTCAACTCCAGCTATGTTATTCACGTAGCGGAAGTTGCGTAACTTAGGTAGACTTAATCCATACTGTAGACCTGCCCCAATATTTGAACAGTTGGAAATTTTATTTTCTGGCCTCTCTAACACAGCTGCAACAAATCAGTACCCACCCACTGCATTTGCAATCAGTCTGCTGGGAAACCCCTCGGCCCACATGTCTCAACTTCTGCTCAGGCCTTTTCCATGTGGACAATGCCTTGGATGGCGACTTCTGTTTCAGTTGTCAAATTACACTGGTCTACAATTTTTGAGAAGTCGTCTGCTTCAGAGATAAAATGTGCTATTTATTATGTCTTTTGATGTGCTGAATTCAAATATGACAATTAAAACAACTGATTGGCTACTGTTTCTAAGATATTTACGTTTTTACATTTTATGTCTATGTATATTGTGTAGATAGAGTTTTAATCATAAATTGTAAACCTAGGTCTTTTCATGTGTTTATGGTTGCTTTACATGATAATATTTCACCTGTCCTGTTTATGTAACACTTTAAAGATCAGCAACTGGAATTGATGGCAAAACATTGCCATTATGCAGTAAAACAGCTTTAAGACTCGTCTTCAATGAATCAATGAACAGTCTCCACTCATCTGGATTGTGAACGATGTTGAGGGTTGCCATCACACCATCGATGTTGTTGCAGGCTACAAGCTCACCTTCCATGAAGAAGAATGGGACAAGATCCTTTTGACGGTCCCAGAACATGGAAACCCTAACATCACCTGCCAGGAGATTCCACTGCTGTAGTCTGGAGCCCAACAGCTCTGCCTTACTCTTGGGTAGTTCCAAATCCCTGACAAGTTCATTCAGTTCACCTTGTGTTATGAGGTGTGGTTCAGAGGAGGAGGATGGGAGAAAATGTGGGTCCTGTGCCATTGATGGTTCAGGACCAGAAGTTTCATCCTCTTCCTCTTCCTCGTCTGACTCAAGTGAGAATGATTCTGGTGCATCAGGAACCGGCAGTCCTTCTCCATGGGGTACTGGGCATATAGCTGATGGAATGTTTGGATAATGCACAGTCCACCTTTTCTTCTTTGACACACCTTTCCCAACTGGAGGCATCATGCAGAAATAACAATTGCTGGTATGATCTGTTGGCTCTCTCCAAATCATTGGCACTGCAAAAGGCATAGATTTCCTTTTCCTGTTCAACCACTGGCGAAGATTTGTTGTACAAGTGTTGCGGCATATGTGTGGGACCCACCTCTTGTCCTGATCTCCAATTTTGCAGACAAAATAAAGGTGATAGGCTTTCTTAACCATAGTGGTTATACTGCGCTTTTGTGATGCAAAAGTCACTTCACCACAAACATAGCAGAAGTTATCTGCATTCTTCACACAAGTACAAGGCATCTCTGCTCACTTTGGCTAAACAGAAATGTGTCCCTTTGCAAAATCAAACACTGACAAATAAGAGAGCATGACACTGTATGATTTCTAGAGCTGATATAGGGCAATTTGTTCAGCAGAGTGATGTAAGCTTCGTTATGATTGCATCATCCATGACTTCTAGGAATAACATGATGCAATTCATATCATGTCTGATGCAATACCAGCTTCAGATTGCATCATTCATTGTTTTGCCTAAAAAGCAAGTACTGTCCAAACCCAGTCATAGATTTATTCATAGATCCAGTCATTTCTGGTTTAAATTGAGATTCCTTCCATTTATAACTCACTTATCCTCCGCCATTCCCAAGTCAAGGGTCGTATATACTGACCCAATAGCATATCTTGAAAACTAGAGCCAATCAACAATTTTAAGCATCATTTTCGTTCTCAGTGACCCAGAATTAGTAAAGTTTGACTACATTTATTTCAGAAGCATTTTGGCTGTAGAGCAGTGTTATTATTGTTATCCAATTATTTGGATAGGTCTGACGTATATCTCCCTAACTCAATATTATAGACTTTTTTCCAAATATTTTCTATTACATAGTTTAATAGGCACTATATTTTTTCATTTTTTTCAAACCTGCTCCACTAGTGTTATTTCAGCTAAAGGTCATATCTCCAAATAAATTTATCTCAGACTTCTAAGTTTCCTGCACAAAAATAACAGGAGTTGTGGACAATTTGACCTCTGGGAAATATACAACCCAATTTCAGCCAGGCATGCAGAACAAAGCAATAGCCAATAATGGACAAGTATAATGTCAAGTCACATTCCTGAACCACTCAGATCCACAGTGTTGACTTCTTTATAAATATGATGCCTGAAATACCATGTCTTTGGCATGAAAAAAGGTGAGCAGAATTAGGTCAATTAAAACTAAAAACAAAATTTTAATATTTAATCAGGTACTTTTGTATTTCTTCAGATGGATTATTTGTTAACATTACAGTACATTAAAAAGGAATATTTTTAAAAAAAATCTGAATGTAACAGTAATTGCAATATACATTTACATGGAGACAATCCTTAATGTTTTCCAGTCCTTACAATACTGCAGCCAGTACTGACCTCAGCATTGTCAGTTACTGTCAAATTAAGTAATAGTGGCCATGTCACTCTGTGTCAGTTCTAATGCATTATCAAGTTAGTCCTCATTGACCTTACCAGTTACCACAGCTGCATGCCTAAGAGACATAGTGCTATCTATGTAGGGTGACCAGACATCAAGTGTGAAAAATTGGGATGGGGGGGAGGGCAATAGGAGCCCATATAAGAAAAAGACCCCAAAATCAGGACTGTCCCTATAAAATCGGGACATCTGGTCACCCTATATCTATGCTATCACAAATGGACCATGGTAAAAATATTACTGAAAAATTCCTACTGTCAATCCATATAAAACTTTAAGCTATTTAGGAATCATGCATGATTGTTCAGAATTTTTTCTTCCCGCATAGATGCTCATTAGTGTCCTTTACTGTCATGGGGATTACTGATTGAAACATGCAACTGGGGCTATATATGTTCTGTTCATAAAGGTCTGTCATCACAGATTTTCACTTTTCATTGTAAATGGCTCCTTACTTACATGAAATTTAGTGTAGATGTTCAAATCCCCAGTTTTATGCATTTAGAGCCTGATCGTGCTCTAACTCCCATTGACTTCAACATGAACAGGGCCAGATATTATAAGTGGATAAAGCTAAATATTGTTTGAACATATAATGAACAGATAAAACAATATGGCTTTTCAACATTCGTTTTGCAAGTGTCACTAAGGAGACAGTTTAGAAGAATTGAAATGGAACAGACCAAAGTTTCAGTAAAATGTATAAATGATAATAATACAATATTCAGAGAACAATTAAAGCATGTTTTAAAAAATAATTGTAGCTTCAAGGAGAATAGCTCCAAGGTCAGTACATTATTCATGGCACACTGTTAGTGCTACAGTTACTTTACACAGATGTAGAAAGACAAATTCCCTGCACTGAAGAGCTTACAATTCTTGGCCCTGATTCAGGGTATATGTTTAAATCTATCCCTATTCAGGAAAACAATTAAACACATACTACATTTTTGTATATAAACAGATGTTCTCCTGTAATTCCTACATCAAACCCAGAACTTCTGGTCGAGCTAGAGCATATCTTTTAGAAGCTATCCTGTGTTGACTGAAAGACTTCAAGTGATGGAGAATCCATCACATTTTTATGTAAGTTGTTCCAATGGCTAATTACCCTTCCCATAAAACATTTGTGCCTCATTTCTAGCCTGACTTTGTCTAGCTTCACCTTCCAGTCATATCTTATGCCTTTGTCTGCTAAATTAAAGAGCCCTGGATTATCAGAAAGCTTTGTCCCCATGTAGGTACCTATAGACTGTGAGCAAGTTACCTCCTAAACTCCTTTTGGATAAACTAAATAGACTGAATTTCTTTAGTCTCTCTGTAATTGACAATAAGCAAATGGAGGAAGGGTGTGTGTGATGAAGAATAGTGTGACTGAATAATGGGGGTAACACACATCATGTTAGTGATGTGCTGGTGAGGTTAACATTCTGACCTCACCAAATTGAAAAGAAAGTTTGGGAAATCTCTGCTCTGATAGAGTTGCCTTTCTCTGCATACTCTTAACATAAGGCATTTCCTTCCAGTCCTCAGTCACGGTTGTAGCTCTTTCTGAACCTTTGCAAGTCTTTCCAATGTCTTTTTTTTAAAGTATGGACATTGGAACTGGACACAGTAGTGATCTCACTAATGCAATATACATAGGCGATACTACCTCCCTACTCCTACATGATAGTCTGCTGCTTTTATAACTAAGGATTGTGATTGCTCTGAAAGGATTGTGGATATTTATTTCATTTAATGTCCTGTTGCATCTGTCACAATTTGAGTGCCAATTCACTCTCTGTGAAGAAGCCTCACCACTAAAATTTTCCAAAATATTGTTATTCAAAATGGTTTTGAATCCCATTGTTTTGCATGTAGTTTATAATGTCAATGCAGCATGGATTTTCATTAAATCATTTTGTTTGTACAAATGGACAATTCATGCTTCTCAATAATATTCATAGCAATATTCACTGAGCTTAAATCACAATTTAATTGAAAAGCAGTCATAGAAAAAGCAATCCCAGGAATTATTCAGATGGTTAAAACTATGACATGTATTTGAAATTTACTGATGATTATGAAATGGTATATTTTTAAACCTACATCTTTTGAGCAAATTTCCTCATACAGCAGACTTCAAATCTCTAATTTAGTTCTAGCGAGTTGGGACATAATTTGGACTGATACTGTTAATATAGCAGATATTCTTGTCAAAGCCACAGTGGAAGCTGAAAATTGAATGAAGCAGAGAACTGATCTCTTTATTGAAGTTTAAAGACAACGTTCCATATAAGCATGAGATTAATACATACTGGTGCCTATGACAGCTGTTGAAAACCATAATGTTATGATATAAACACTACAATCTTCAAAATAATATTTATGATGCTAGTCTAAACCAGATGACATATTAGAGAAGCTTGCAGCATTATTCTAATGGTTTTCACTGTGAATTATTATAGTCTGTTCAAAGATGCAACTTCTGCAACTAAGGCTTTATTGAGAACGACACTGCTATTCTTTTTAAAATACAGTACATTTTTTCTGCCATCTTATATGTTGGATCAAGTTAAGCCTTTGTGCAACTAACTCTCAGCTATTATCTCATTTCTGCATCAATTTTATTATGGTAATGTATTCTATATCATATATACAATTTTGTGAAATAAGTTAATATTTGTATTTGACAGTGAAATAGGGTAACCTTAATCCTCTACATCTTCTAGAATCAGATCTAGTATCTGAGTTTAGTGTTAGCCTTAACCCAAATACAATTATCAATTTATACACAGATTTGATATCACAGTTCATTTTCACACTTGCTATAATTATTCAGTCCAGAATATGTAGTCTGAATCACAAATTGTATCAAATATGTATTTCTACTAATATGAAAGAAGAACCTTTTATAGACTCTAAACACATACACCATAATTCCAGACACTAAATATTTGTAATTACACCAACATGTTTCTTAAATTCCTTTGACACCCCACCTTTGAAGAAGTGTATTCATAGTGCACTGGAATGGAAGTGTTCATGGCATATTTTCACCCCATGTAATTTTTTTAGATTACAGGAATTTGATGATCTATACCACTGAGAAAAATTCCAGAGCTAGTGCTTTGTATGTTAATTACTGTAATTACTACCTGAGAATATTTGTAGCAAAGGTATCAATAAAATATAGTAAAATCTTATATAAAACAATTTAGGTCTCTATGTTTTGTATTTTTTAAATACACAGATTTAAAAAGACCAGAGATAGCAAGACAGGCAACATGCCAAGGAGAAAAGAAAAACACTATTTCTGGCTATTTATTCCCGTGGTACTATAAAGATTGTAAATATTAATGTTGTTTGTTTATAACTATTTTTAATTGTTGTCCTGATTGTGGGATTCTGTTAATATTACAGTCTTGATCTGTTTATTTTAATTACCTCTCCTGTTCTCTTGCTAATCCTACAAATTAAAATTAAAATGAATTTAAATAAAAAGGAGTATTTCCCAGAAATGTTAAGAAAAATGTGGGACAAAACGAAATAGATGTCACTCTTGACAATGTCAAATATTTTGATGATCATTTCAAATGCTTGAAGCCTTTGTGTTGTGAATAGGGATTTCCCAAAATATCAATATAGTAATACCCTGATATTGTATTTATTGCTAGAATTCAACACTGCTATTCCCAAAAACAGGATAATCTAGAGTTTTGCATGTTTTTTCCTATATCATATATGTGTTTAGATACAGTGTAAATACTTGACAAGAAACCTGGGAACTGTCGTCCCAGAGATCCTTATGTTCAGAAAATTATATATTGTTGGGTTCTTTTGAATTCATACATAATCTTTCTCTGCATAGCTTTGTGGTATCATTAGAATAATCCATCTAGAAAGAATACCTTAGATGGAACATAGCAAGTTAGGTCTCTTTAGCCTTTCATCAAGCATCATAAGATAACATCAGTCCACAAAGAGCTCTAACATGTTCCTCCAAGTTTTCAAAATTTTGCAGTTTAGACTTTTTTTTTTTAAGCCTCAGTCAAGATTTTTTTAAAGTAATGAATCAGGTAAATTCACAAGATATTTAACTGTGAAAAAGTTAATATTTAATAGAGAAAATACTAAGAAGACATAGGAATAATACAAAGAGTATTTACAGAGATTAAACACATGGCAGAAAATAATACTGAGATTCACCTTTGAAAAATACAACATAATACACTGAGATAAAAATATTTCAAAGTACAGATATTTGATGAGGAAGAAACCTGGAATGCAGTCTTTCTGAAAGACAGCTGGGGTCAAATCCTGCTGGTCTTTCTCTCACAAATTTCCCATTGGAATTAGCAACAGAGGGTCCTGTGGCAACTTTAAGACTAACAGAAGTATTGGAGCATAAGCTTTCGTGGGTGAATGCTCCAATACTTCATCAGATCAAGTGGGCATTCACCCACGAAAGCTTATGCTCCAATACTTCTGTTAGTCTTAAAGGTGCCACAGGACCCTCTGTTGCTTTTTACAGATTCAGACTAACACGGCTACCCCTCTGATACTTGACACCATTGGAATTAGTGGTCCTTATAGATGATAGTGTATAGCAAATTAGATATTAGTTTGTATATGTTACAGAAGAAAAAAAGGCCAACAATATTGGAGGCCTCTAGAAAAGTCACACTCACATCTCACACCTATGCAATACCATTTGGACCGTGTTGGCTCTCTGAGATCTCTGGATGTTGATAATGGGATGGTCAGTGTAGGTGTCTCAGCTAACTTGCTGGCATAATCTTGGCAGATAACTTCCAGCACTTAGTTGTCTTTGCCACTGATTAAAAAGAAAGCAGAAAGCATTCCCCCACTTAGCTTTGATTGAATGGAAGAGGTTGCTTTCTCACAGAAGTTCTTCTAAATAGCCTGACTGCACCTCCCACCCCAAACCTCAAAGGCCTGGGTTCTTTTTCTGGACAGTGTGAAGAAAGGAGTAATGTCTCCTTTATGAACTCCCCTATTCCTTTGGGTTGGGACAAGAAAGTGGCAGGTGGAACATGACCAGACGGCCTCTGTGCACCCAGAGGAGGATACATAGGTCCTTCCCCTCCAGCTGGGCCCCTCTCACACACCCACATCAGTTAGCTCCCAGATGAATTAAGTTGTTAAAGTTGCAGCCTGATTCAAACATCTCTTGAATCTTATCTCTCTTCCTGCATGTCCAGGACATCAGCGGTAGATCTGCCTATTCCTCCTCTACTAATTCTGTTCCATGGCCTGTGCCTATTGTAACCAAAGTCCTGCATCTTCCTGGACTTTCTTTATTAAAACTGGTGAAAGAAAATCCTTTGGTATTGAAATTTTCTATTGTCCCTAGGTGCTGGAAGAACATGTTTTGTTTTGTTCCACAATATTGTCAAGAGCCTCTCCAAAGAGTTTTCCACATGAGAATTTTGCAGAAGTTAAGAACTGTTTTATGTAGTCTTGGATGAGATCTAGCTTAGTATTTCACTGGAAATATGGCTCACTCCTACAAGTTGCTGTGATCCAACAACTAATTTATAAAGTGTATGCTTAAATTTAAGCATACAAGTAGTCCTTTTAAAACCAATGGGACTACTCTCATGTTTAAAGTTAAGCATATGCTTATGTACTTTGCTGGATCAGGGCCAGCATGTTCTGCACCTCTAGGATTGAGTTCATAAAAAGAATCCTCCAGTAGGACACTGAAACTTGCTATTTGTGGCAAGTTTCCGTGTCCTACTGGAGTTATTCCAGGATTCTTGAGACCACATAACATAATGGACCTGGCAGACATTTGGAAGAAAATGAAAATTGCATTGATGCTGCTGAGACTTTGAAATTCCAACACAATGATACCTCTATTTGCCTGTTCCCTGATTTTCACCTGAATTGTATCCTCTCAAAACCAAAAAACACTGGAATTCTCAGATTTTTTTCTTTAATTAAAATGAATATTGCAGATCCTATCCCCTATCTGGGCCAAAACTTGCTCAAGTCATATTAATGTGAGTAGACCCATTTAAGTCAATTGGGCTATTTGTGTAAGTAGTAAGTAAGATAAGAAGGATTTGGCTCTCTAAGGAAAAATAATTTCCAATATTATCAGAGTCAGCACCTTTCACCAGCATTCAATTCAGATGTACATTTTGAAGAAAGGAAAAAATATTATGTACATATCAAAAGCAATATAAAACTTATTTTAAATACCTTAAGGGAATTTGTGAGTTTCATTTTACAGTTACAAAACACTCTGAGTTTAGCATTTTTTATATGCAAAAATACAAAACAAAACAAAAACAATGTCCCAGGAGAATTTCAGATTATTTTGTTGTAGCACAAACTCATGGTTCAACAAGGCAAAACTTGGTCCCTGTTGATTGTTTAATAACATTCTCAAGTTCTCAAACTTTTGTGATCAAAACTAGATTTTTCAGAATGCAGAGCAATAAAGACAATTCCATGTTTGGGAGTTTTTTTCCCTCTCTTCAGCATTTGAGTCAAGTGAAAAAGAGGATCATTTGACAAAATTTAAAAAATCAAATACTAGTGAGGAAAATAAAGTAAGTCAAGGAGATATTTAAAAAAAATTAAATAAATGCAAGGAAAAAATTCTTCTGAATGGTGAGCCAGAATTAGCAAATACCCTCAAATCAAATCCATAGGAAGATTTCATTGCTAACAGGATTGGTCCCCAAATCCGTAAATATTAGGATCTAAAAACACTAAGAGGCTGAAGTTAAGATATCTTCTGTAGACTCTTTCAAATTTATTTTTAATAATTTTATGTGAAACAAGGACCTGCTTTTAGGGGTGGGGGAAATCAGAGACTATGTTCAGCTGACTGGATCTGTTACATTAATTTCTTAATATGCGAAGGAGTGGATAAACCCCTAACAGCAATGGAAAATTAGTTTCTTTATTCCTTCATTAACATTGTGGGAGGAAAATTAATTTTCTACTCTCGTTTTCCCAATTAATAGAATATATCTTTAATAAAGTGATGTGTTTTACATATATTATACACACACTCTTATGGATTGAAAGAATTCTCTAAATTAATCCTAAAAAGGTATCTTATAGTTATTTTTTGCTTTTCATTTAGTGTTAAATTGATTTTGTGTGTTTGTTCTTTTTTCTGGTCCAGCCCAATACAATTCTTTATAGAAGAAAATGCATCCAAAAGAAGGGTTTTCCAAACCTATATTGTCACAATTTGGTAAATGGTAATTTGGTAGTCTATTTGATCTACGAATATTCAGACGCTGACACTGTATGATAATTATATCCATAGCTGTATTCTTTCAGTTTGTATTAGTGTGCAACACTAAAAAAAAAAAAAAGTAGCAAAGTCAAACACTCAGAAGATGCCAGTGAATTTCTGCTCCCCCACACGCATACTTTTTGCATATGGATTGTGATAGTTGTGTCTTGCATTATATAGGAAGCTGGTAAGAGAGCCAGGTATAGAACCTAGGTGTTCTGGGTCCCAGTCTGGTGCATTAAACACCAGAGAAAATCCTCTCTTCTCTTTATTATTCAATGTTTGTCAGTGAGGCAGAGGTCCTGTTGTACAAAGCATATGATCATGTAATTAAGAACTATATCATAATGCATACTCAGGGGAGCCAAATTAAGGCTGTACACGCAACCTTAATTCCAGCATTTATTAACATTGAGTGCTTAATTTTGCAGCCTTGATATTCTTTTAACTTAAGATTTTTAAATATAATTTATGTTTTTAGGAAGCAAATTTAAAAACCAAATTCTATCATATGGAACTGTATTGATCCTGCGTAGGTCATTAGCAGGATTGTGACCCAAGAACTTTAGTTCCACATCACAGATCTCTACCACTTGAGAGAAAGAACTACCTTTAGTAGACTATTATATTCTGTGTGGACCAGCCACTAGAGAGGGATGGAACACACACACTTACAAAACTATTTCCTGGACAACAGAGAAATATTGTAAATCAGTAATCCTGGGTTCTCTTCCTGACTCTGGAGGAGCATGAAACTAGTGGCTTACAAATAGGAGTCTACTTACATCGTGGACAAATCACACATTTTTCATGGGTTGGTTGCAACATAAACAGCAAATTTTGCACGTGTTCACACTATGCCACCCTTACTTCTGCGCAGCTGCTGGTAGCGGCAGTGACCGCCGAGCTAGACACCCAGCCAGCAGCCACCACTCTCCAGCCGCCCAGCTCTGAAGGCAGAGTGGAAAGCGGCAGCTGCTAGCCGGGCACCCAGCTCCTAAGGCAGCACCGCCACCAGCAACAGTACAGAAGGGTGGCATTGTATGGTATTGCCACCCTTACTTCTATATAGGTAAAAGTACACAAAAGACCAGATTTCACAAAGGAGACCAGATTTCACGGTCCGTGATGCATTTTTCACAGCTGCAAATTAGGGTCGCCAGGTGTCCGGTTTTCAACCGGAACACCGGTCAAAAAGGCACTCTCTCCAGCCCCGTGAAAATGAACGAGTGAGTGAGAGTGGGGTATAGTGAGTGACGGAGGGATGGGGGATGGAGTGAGTGGGGTGGGGCAAGGGTGTTCGGTTAGAAAGTTGGCACAAATTTGGTAGGGCCCTACTTATGAACAGAATTGCTAAGCCTATAGATATATTTCATTCTGAAAGGGAGTTAGGCTTATTGTTGCAATTCTTAACTGACCTAGGAGCCTAAGTCTGATTATCTTTCAAAGACTTAGGTACATGACTACATCAATTTTGAAAAATAGACTTAGGCTCCTAAATCAGTTAGGCATTGCAACATTGAGAAGAGCAAGGCCTAAATACTTAGAAATCTGAACGTTTGGCTACGTAGATGAGACTTATAGACCTGGGTTCTAGTCCTACCTCTGCCAAATGTTACCTGTTAAAACCTCTCAGTCACCTTATTTATAAAAATGGAAGAAATTACTTGCCTGATTCCTAAGGTACAAGTATAATGCCTTGCTCAATAAGAAGAGCTTTGAAGTGCAAGGAACTAATATTAGTCAATGGAAGAGCTGAAATTAGATCTCAGGTCTCTGTCTGGCTCCAAATGGGCCAAACCAGACTTCATGGAGAGGATGGCAGCTGCTGCTGCCCATTTCGTGTCATCCTTACAATACTCCTGCTAATATATCCCAGAATGATGTTTGCTTTTTTTGCAACAGCATTACAATGTTCACTTATATTTAGCGTGTAATCCACTTTGACCCCCTTTGACTCCCGTTCCGCAGTACTCCTTCGTAGGCACTCATTTCCTATTTTGAATGTGCGCAACTGATTGTTCCTTCCTAAGTGGAGTACTTTGCATTAGTCATTATTAAATTTTATCCAATTTACTTCAGACCATTTCTCCAGTTTGTCCAGATCTTTTTGAATTTTAATCCTATCCTCCAAAGCACTTGCAACCCCTCCCAGCTTGGTATCATCTGCAGACTTTATAAGTACACTGTCTATGCCATTATCCAAATCATTGATGAAGATATTGAACAGAACCGGACCCACAATCAATCCCTGCGGGACACCACTCGTTATGCTCTTCCAGCATGACTGTGAACCACTGATAACTACTCCCTGGGAATGATTTTCCAACTAGTTATGCACCCATTTTATAGTAGCTCCATCTAGGTTGTATTTCCCGAGTTTGATCATGAGAAGGTCATGCGAGACAGAATCAAAAGCTTTACTAAAGTCAAGATATACCACATCTATCACTTCACCCCATCCACAAGGCTTGTTACTCTGTCAAAGAAAGCTATCAGGTTGGTTTGACATGATTTGTTCTTGACAAATCCATACTGGCTGTTACTTAATCACCTTATTATCTTCTAGATGTTTGCAAATTGATTGCTTAATTATTTGCTCCATTATCTTTCCAGGTACAGAAGTTAAGCTGACTGGTCTGTAATTTTCTGGGTTGTCCTTATTTCCCTTTTTATAGATGGGCACTATATTTGCCCTTTTCCAGTCTTCTGGAATGTCTCCAGTCTTCCATGACTTCTCAAAGATAATCGCTAATGGCCCAGATATCTCCTCAGTCAGCTCTAGGATGCATTTCATCAGGCCCTGGTGATTTGAAGATATCTAACTTGTCTAAGTAATTTTTGACTTGTTCTTTTCCTATTTTAGACTCTGATCCTTCCTCATTTTCACTGGCATTCACTATGTTAGATGTCCAATCGCCACAAACCTTCATGGTGAAAACCGAAACGAAGAAGTCATTAAGCACCTCTGCCATTTCCACATTTTCTGTTATTGTCTTTCCCCTCCATTGAGTAACAGGCCTATTCTGTCCTTGGTCTTCCTCTTGCTTCTAATGTATTTGTAGAATGTTTTCATGTTTCCTTTTATGTCCCTAGCTAGTTTAATCTCGTTTTATGCCTTGGCTTTTCTAATTTTGTCCCTACAGACTTGTGTTATTTGTTTATATTCATCCTTTGTAATTTGACCGAGTTTCCACTTTTTGTAGGACTCTCTTTTGAGTTTTAGATCATTGAAGATCCCCTGGTTAAGCCAGGGTAGTCTCTTGCCATACTTCCTATCTTGCCTATGCAGTGGGATAGTTTGCCCTTGTGCCAACTGTCTTCAATTGTTTTTCCCTTTAGACTTGCTTGCCATGGGATTTTACCTACCAACTCCTTGAGTTTGCTAAAGTCTCCCTTCTTGAAATCCATTGTCTTTATTGTGCTGTTCTCCCTCCTACCATTCCTTAGAATCATGAACTCTACCATTTCATGATCACTTTCACCCAAGCTGCCTTCCACTTTCAAATTCTCAACTAGTTCTTTCCTATTTGTCAAATTCAAATCTAGAACTGCCTCCCCTCTAGTAGCTTTCTCCATCTTCTGAAATAAAAAGTTGTCTCCAATACATTCCAAGAACTTATTGGATAATCTGTGCCCTGCTGTGTTATTTTCCCAACAGATGTCTGGGTAGTTGAAGTCCCCCATCACCACCAAGTCCTGTGCTTTGGATGATTTTGTTAGTTGTTTAAAAAAAGCCTCATCCACCTCTTCTTTCTGGCTTGGTGGTCTGTAGTAGACCCCCGACCATGACATCAACCTTGTTTTTTACCCCTTTTATCCTTTCCCAGAGACTTTCAACAAGTCTGTCTCTTATTTCTATCTCAACCTCAGTCCAAGTGTATACATTTTAATATATAAGGCAACACTTCCTCCCTTTTTTCCCTGCCTGTCCTTCCTGAGCAAGCGGTATCCTTCTATATCAATATTCCAGTCATGCATATTATCCCACCAAGTCTCCATGATGCCAACTATGTCATAGTTGTGTTTATTTACTAGCATTTTGAGTTCTTCCTGCTTATTCTCCATACTTCTCGCATTAGTATACAGACATCTAAGATACTGATTTGATTTCCCCCTCCTGTTCTGTCTTGTCTCTCCCTTATTTCTGCTATAACAGCCCATCCTCCCCTCAGATTCCGACCTTTCTCCCAGGTCTCCATGTTTTTTACTTACCTGTGGGCTTTGGTCACCTGTCCTGTTGAACCTAGTTTAAAGCCCACCTCACTAGATTAGCCAATCTGTAGCCAAATATACTCTTTCCCTTCCTCGATAGGTGGACTCCAACTCTGTTTAGCAGTCCTCCTTCCTGCAACAACATCCCATGGTCAAGGAAGCCGAAGACCTCCTGGCGACACCATCCTCGCAGCCAGGCATTCACTTCCAGGATGCATCTGTTTCTGTCGAGGCCCCTACCCTTGACTGGAAGGACTGAAGAGAACACCACCTGCATGCCCAACTCCTTAACCTGGTACTCCCAGAGCCCTGTAGTGACTTCTGATCTGTTGAGGGTCATACCTCTCAATATCATTAGTGCCCACATGGATGAGTAGCATGGGGTAGTAGTCAGAGGGCCGGATGATCCTCGGCAATCCCTCTGTAACATGTCGGATATGGACCCCTGGCAGGCAGTATGCCCTGACATGGCATCCCAGGAGGTGACAGATGGGTGCCTCCGTCCCCCTCAGAAGAGAGTCTCTAACCACCACTACCCTACGTTCCTCCTGGGAATGGTGGCTGTGATCCTCCCAGTCTTGGGGGTACATGGCTTCTCCTCTTCAACCTTTGGGGGTGATTCCTCATCACTCGTTGCCAGGGCAACATAATGGTTCCCCATCACCATAGTGGGTGGGTTGGGAGTTGGGGTGGAGCACTGCCTGCTGCCAGAAGTAACCAGCAGCCAGTGTGCTCCCTGTACCAGAGCCTTATCCTCCTCACCCAGTGGCATGACAGCAGTCCTTTCTAGCTGGATAGCATGCTCAGCCTTGGAAGTCTCCATATGAATACTGTCAATGAATTTCTTCTGTGCACGGATGCTCCTCAGCCTAGCCACCTCTTCTTGTAGCTCTCCCACCTGTTTCCTGAGAGATTCCACCAGCAGACACCTCTCACACTGGATGGTCCCCCCAGCCTGGCTTTCTGTGAGTGGGAAATGCAGGCCACAGTCTGTGCCAATCCACACCAGGATCTGGGTAGAGGCATCCATGTGTAAGGGGACTGTTGCCCCCTTACTAACATTCAGTGGGGGTGTTTTGGTTGCTAGCTCCCAGAACTAAAAGGGGAGGGGGTCGATGGGAAATCAGGACCCTGAGACTGACAGTCCCCAGGAACAATGGCGAGAGGCCAATGCTCCAGGTAAGCCTGATTGACAGGGCGGGCAGGCTAATCAGCATGATAGGAGGCCAGGGTGGGTCCCGTCCTCCGTGTGAGTTGGAATTGCCTGGGTCAGACTGAGTGGGGCCGAGCTAAGGAGAAAGCAGGGGCCCAAGCTGAGCTAGAGAGCTGCAGCCACAGAGCCAGAGACGCAGCCCAGGGGGAGCAGATCCTGTGCTGGGAGCAGAGCTGCAGCCACAGAGCCAGAGACGCAGCCCAGGGGGAGCAGATCCTGTGCTGGGAGCAGAGCTGCAGCCACAGAGCCAGAGACGCAGCCCAGGGGGAGCAGATCCTGTGCTGGGAGCAGAGCTGCAGCCACAGAGCCAGAGACGCAGCCCAGGGGGAGCAGATCCTGTGCTGGGAGCAGAGCTGCAGCCACAGAGCCAGAGACGCAGCCCAGGGGGAGCAGATCCTGTGCTGGGAGCAGAGCTGCAGCCACAGAGCCAGAGACGCAGCCCAGGGGGAGCAGATCCTGTGCTGGGAGCAGAGCTGCAGCCACAGAGCCAGGTGTGGTGAGCAAGTGGGGCCAGCCAAGGGGGGACCTGGGCAAAGGGCCCAGCACAGAAAGACACCCCCAGACAAGGGCCCTTGCAGGCCAGACCGGGAGGGGGACCTTAACCCTACGGGGGGCTGACGCTGGGAAGAAGGGTCCCACCACTCAAAGCCCGGAGGTGTGTGGCCACCACCATTGCAAGGGTCCAACCCGCAGCGTCTCTGCAGCACGGCCAGGGCCTGAGAAGGAGCCTGGGACCTACAAGGAGCAGACTGTGACCTGCCCTGATGTTTCAGAGACACTGTTTGTGATGTTCCCTGCCACAGAGCAGGGTGATGTGTTTTCCTTTAACCTTTCCCATTTTTCCTTGTTCTTTTCTTTAGATTAATTGTTAATTAAATAACTTGTGTTTGCTTTAAATTGTATGGAATAATCAGTGGGTCAGGGAGGTGCCCAGTGCAGAGAGAGTACCCCGGAGTGGGGACACCCTAGCCCCTGCCCTAGGTGACCACAGCAGGGTTGGGGGTCGAGCCCCCCCAGGAATCCTGGGCCCAGCCTTGTTGGGGTTACGAGGACTCAGACAGACGGGAGAGTGGAAGGGGAGCCCTCAAGGGCAGGGAGGCCTCTGGGTAAAGGAAGTGGGAGCGGGGACTCAGATCCTTTCGCTAGCCCACCTCACCGAGGTAGTGCAGAAGTCAGGAAAGTTCCCCACAATAGCGGGACCATTCCCCCGCTTACATAATTGGCGTCACGAACAGGATCCTATCCACAGGGTCCACCCCATTGGTTTACTTGTTGAATTCTAGTTGCACGGTCCGGGCCTGGTTGAGCATCCTACCATGGCTGGAATTGAGGAACTACGGGCCCAGTTTGCTGAACTTCAGCGCAGATTATCAGACCAAGCTGAGGCATTACAGCAAGCTAGAACAGAACAGAGAGAAGCCTTATCACTGGCTAAGGCAGTAATAGACCAACAGGCAGCAGAAGCTAAGAAACCCCCTACTATTTATGTCCCACGGGAGCAGAAGGTCACAGAGTTTGGTGGCTTCCCGACAAGACCAGGAGACATTACGGTAGAAGAGTGGGTCAAGTCTGTGAAGGCGGCTCTGCGTGTGCTAAGAGTACCTGAAGAAGATCATGTAGACTTCATAGAGGAACACCTCAAGGGCCAGGCCAAGGCCACAGTAAAGTTCATGGCAGTGGCGGACAAAAAAAATGTGGAAAAGGTATTTGAACTCCTCCTAGAAGTGTATGGGGACAAGGTACCTATTGGAACCCGACTAAAGGAGTTCTTTGAGAGAAAGCAGGAGCCCGGTGAAACTATCCGGGCATATGCATATGACCTCCAGGAGAAAATGAGCAGAGTGGAGCGGCGAGACCCTCAGCGAGTTCCAGACCCAGATACGGTTCTGAAAGAGCAGTTGGTGCTGGGGCTCCAGGATGACTCCCTCCGCCGTGAAATGAAAAGGAGGTTTAAGGAAGAGCCCAGTAAGAAGTTCCATGAACTCATGCAGGCTGCCATTATGTGGTCAGAAGAAGAGGAAGTTCCTGTGGCAGAGACAGCCAAGACTAACCCCCGTATACGAAGTGGTGGCCTTGTGAATGCAGCTGCTGGGGAAAAGGCCCTGCCCCAAACACAGCTAACATTGGAAAGCTTAAGTGAAGCTGTCCAAAAACTGGCGGTCCAGCAGGGGGAGATGCTGAAAGTGATGACTGAGGTGATGAAAGGAAAACCTCCCACTAATATGCCAAGATATCCAAGGGCCCCAGGATCCCGAAGATCTCCACTGAAGGACGAGCTGGGAAGATACATTTGTTATACTTGCGAAAGGCCAGGACATACCAGCCGAGATTGTACACTGAGAAGGAGACTGGAGTCCCAGGCGCCTGAAATTCAAGAGGCACTGGGAGCAAGCAGCCAACCATCAGAAGGCCAAGTGGGGACTGAAGGGTTTCTACGGCTGTCCCTAGGAAAAGGGCAGTGTGTCAGCAGCGAGGAAGAGGACCCTGATGATGTTAGTGTATTCAACGACTTCTGTGGCCGAGCTTTTGGGGACTGCTTGACAGTGGATATAACCATAGCAGGGGTGAGAACCCGCTGTTTGATAGACACTGGCTCAGAAGTCACCACTATTTCTGAATCATATTTCCGAAACTACTTAAAAGAGAGAGATCTGACCATGCATAATACCCGATTTGTACAGCTAACGGCAGCTAATGGACTTGCCATCCCTGTGGTGGGGTGTCTTGAAGCTGATGTAGGGTACATGGGTCGAACAATCCCTGGGAAATGCATCTTTATCCTAAAGGACACAGCTTCAGGAAAGACTTTAATGGAGAACAGAGTACCGGGAATTCTCGGGATGAATATTATAAGAGAGCTGAAAGAATTACTGTTGGTAGGAGAAGGAACCTTGGAGATTAACCGTCACGGGCAGCCTAGGAAGGACGCTACACTGAAGCGGGTACTAGCCCAAGCGGAGAGACATGGACGTTTCCCGGGTCCAACGGGACAAATTGGCTATGTTAAGGTGGCAGGGAGACAGAAGGTGGTTATACCTCCCTGGAGTGAGAAGATTATTGATGGGCGCTGCCGGGTGCCAAGCGACTTTGACGGATACAGAGTGCTTGTCGAGCCAACACCTGGGGCCAGTCTCCCTAATGGGCTCCTGGTTGCAAATGTACTTGCTAATGCCAGCAAAGGAAAAGTGCCAGTCAGGCTGTTAAACTCAAGTAAGAAGGCCATAAAATTGTGCCCCCGAACCAGAGTGGCAGAAGTACACCGTCCTGAAGGAGTGGTGCCCCCAGTGGGGGTGGCCTTGGAAGAAAATGGGGATGAGCTGCGGGTGACAGAAGTAAAAAAAGGCACACAGGTTATCACATCGCAAGCGGCACCTGATGGAGAGCTACCCATTCCAGTCCAAGTGGACCTCCAACAGCTAACCCCTACACAGGTTGGCCGTTTGCGGGCGCTACTGGAGAAACATCAAGAGGTCTTTTCCAGGGATGAGCGGGACTTTGGTTACACCACCACAGTGACACACCAAATAGCCACTGGAGATGCTGTCCCGATAAAACAGAGACACCGGCGGATCTCACCACGAGTGTTCCAGGAGGTAAAAAAACACATTCTGGACCTAGTGACTCAAGGTGTCCTTAAAGAAAGCCACAGTCCGTGGGCATCACCCGCAGTGATTGTAATAAAAAAAGATGGTGGGGTGCGATTTTGCTGTGACTACAGGAAACTGAATGAGGTAACGCACAAGGATGCCTACCCGCTACCCCGGGTGGAAGAGTCACTGGATGCATTAGGAAGTGCAAGAGTGTTTTCAACCCTCGATTTAACTTCTGGTTATTTCCAGGTTGCAGTGGAAGAACGAGACCGGGAAAAGACAGCCGTGACGACTCCGTTTGGGCTGTTTGAATGGACACGTATGCCATTCGGCTTGTGTAATGCACCTGCTACGTTCCAGAGACTAATGGAGGGGGTGTTAGGAGACTATATCTTAGACACTTTGCTGATATACCTGGACGATGTTATTGTGTTTTCCAAGGATTTTGAAAGTCATATGGAAAAATTGGACTTGGTTTTCACACGATTGAAGGAACATGGATTGAAGCTGAAGCCGAGTAAGTGCTGCCTCCTACGTGAAAAAGTCAAATTCTTGGGCCATGTGATTTCAAAGGATGGAATCCAGGTAGATGAAGAGAAGACCAGGGCGCTGGAAAATTGGCCGGTCCCCAAGAATGCCAAGCAAGTGCGGCAGGCTCTAGGTTTCATGAGCTATTACAGACGATTTGTTCCAAAGTTTGCGCACATTGCTGCACCGCTATATGGACTAGTGGGCCAACCTGCCCAAAGGAAGGGAAGGGACCAATGTTTTGTGTGGGATGATGCCTGTCAGACAGCTTTTGACAAATTAAGACATCGGCTGATGTCACCACCTGTGCTTGCATATCCTGACTTTAGCCTGCCATTTATAGTGACAACGGACGGGAGCCTGCACGGCCTAGGTGCGGTGCTCAGCCAGAAGCAAGAGGGGGCCGAGCGTGTGATCGCATATGCGAGCCGAGGGCTGAGGAGGTCAGAAAGAAATGACAAAAACTACAGTGCTTTTAAACTAGAACTGCTGGCCTTGAAGTGGGCTATCACTGAAAAATTTAAGGATTATTTAGTGTACTCTAAATTCACGGTAATCTCAGACCACAATCCACTCCGATACCTGGCAACGGCTAACTTAGGTGCAATGGAACACCGCTGGGTGGCCCAACTCGCTGAGTTCACTTTTGAAGTACAGTATAAACCTGGAAGGCAGAACATCAATGCTGACACCCTGTCTAGATTGCCTCTGGAGGAGGAATCAGAAGAGGGCGAGGATCTGGAGAAAGACTTCCTAGTCATTCCTGCAGATGTCGTGCGTACGTGTTTGTGGCTAGAGAATCCAAAGCCCGAGGACGAAGTGACGGTAAAGGATGCAGTACAAAACCTGGTAAGAGGGGAGAGCGCAATAATCTCGGGGTACTCATGGGAGGAGATTCAAACTCTGCAACGAGAAGGTGATGTTGGACCTGTCTTAGTGGCAGTCATGAGCCAAACGAGGCCAGACAGGAGATTTGGGGCCAGATACCCCCAGTCTAAGAAGCTAGCCAGACAGTGGGAACGACTTAGATTACATCGTGGAGTGCTGTTCCGGGTAACATATCATCCTCGAGATGGTGAAGAAGTGTGGCAGTTAGTGGTGCCTGTGTCACTCCGCCGTCAAGTTTATGAAGCCAGGCATGATCATGGGGGGCATTTTGGAGACAGGAGCACTCTGGAGGTAATGAGGAGAAACTATTACTGGCCCACGATGGGTAGCGACGTGCAAGTGTGGATCCGTCAGTGCAAACGGTGTGCCTTAGCCAAGGATGTGTTTCCTCCCAACCGAGCCCCTTTGACCTGTACTAATGTGACTGCCCCAATGGAGGTCCTAGCGATGGATTACACACGGCTAGAGAGATCTTCAGAGGGGTATGAGAACATACTGGTTCTCACGGACATGTTCACCCGATTCACTGTTGCAGTTCCAACTAGAAACCAGACAGCGCGGACAACGGCTGAAGCCCTCATAAAACACTGGTTTGTGTACTATGGTTGTCCGGCACGGTTACACTCGGATCAGGGGAGGAATTTTGAATCAGAGGTGATATCTGAATTGTGTAAATTGTATGGCATAGCCAAAAGCCGAACAACACCCTATCACCCGCAAGGAAACGCTCAGTGCGAGAGATTTAACCGGACAATGCATGACATGCTAAGAACGCTCCCGCCAGAAAAGAAGCGAGCCTGGCAGGAACATCTCCCTGAGCTGGTGTTGGCCTATAACAGCCATGTTCATTCGTCGACAGGTTACGCTCCTTTTTATCTCATGTTTGGGAGGGATCCCAGGTTGCCATTGGATATTCTGGACAGAGAGGGCCCTGAGGAGGATGAGGTGACCAATTTGGATGACTGGGTCAAAGGTCACCATGACAGGCTGAAGATAGCCTGTGACGTTGCTCTCAATACAACTAAAGACACAGCCCGGAGTAGGAAAAGGACTTATGATCGCAAGTCCAGTGGGGCTCTCATCAGGCCTGGTGACCGTGTACTAGTTCGTAACCATAGACACCGGGGGCGTAATAAAATACAGGACAAATGGGAGTCAAATCCCCACATTGTAGTCGCTCACAACAATCCCGAGCTACCAGTTTACACCATCCGGCCTGAACGAGGAGGTCCTGAGAGAGTAGTACATAGGGACCAGTTGAAACATTGCACCCTTAGTCCAGACAGGGACCATAGGAGGCGTAGATCAGTACACCCCGAGGAGGCTGAAACCAATTGGGAAATGGTTCTAGTCCCACAAACCGAATACAGAGGGGGACAGAGTGGGGCAAACCCAAACCCTAACGAGAATGGCCAGATCCTTCAAACTGACCCAGTATTACCCGAGGATAGGGAAATAGAAAATATGGGTAACGAACCACCAGTCTTAAGAAGGTCCCAGAGGGCTAATAAGGGTGTACTTCCTGTTAGACTTAGAGATAATTATGTTATTGGTTCTATGTAGTGTTTTAATGAATATTGTTATGTATGGTATTAAGAAGCACATGTGGAATGTTAGGTATGTTAAATGTTCTTTTGATAATTGTTAATGGATTTTTAATATAATATGATGTGGGTATATGTTGTTATTATGGGGCCCGGATGTACTGGTGTGAATATTGTAGCTGTGGCAGAATTTTAGCAAGGGGGAATGTAAGGGGACTGTTGCCCCCTTACTAACATTCAGTGGGGGTGTTTTGGTTGCTAGCTCCCAGAACTAAAAGGGGAGGGGTCGATGGGAAATCAGGACCCTGAGACTGACAGTCCCCAGGAACAATGGCGAGAGGCCAATGCTCCAGGTAAGCCTGATTGACAGGGCGGGCAGGCTAATCAGCATGACAGGAGGCCAGGGTGGGTCCCGTCCTCCGTGTGAGTTGGAATTGCCTGGGTCAGACTGAGTGGGGCCGAGCTAAGGAGAAAGCAGGGGCCCAAGCTGAGCTAGAGAGCTGCAGCCACAGAGCCAGAGACGCAGCCCAGGGGGAGCAGATCCTGTGCTGGGAGCAGAGCTGCAGCCACAGAGCCAGAGACGCAGCCCAGGGGGAGCAGATCCTGTGCTGGGAGCAGAGCTGCAGCCACAGAGCCAGAGACGCAGCCCAGGGGGAGCAGATCCTGTGCTGGGAGCAGAGCTGCAGCCACAGAGCCAGAGACGCAGCCCAGGGGGAGCAGATCCTGTGCTGGGAGCAGAGCTGCAGCCACAGAGCCAGAGACGCAGCCCAGGGGGAGCAGATCCTGTGCTGGGAGCAGAGCTGCAGCCACAGAGCCAGGTGTGGTGAGCAAGTGGGGCCAGCCAAGGGGGGACCTGGGCAAAGGGCCCAGCACAGAAAGACACCCCCAGACAAGGGCCCTTGCAGGCCAGACCGGGAGGGGGACCTTAACCCTACGGGGGGCTGACGCTGGGAAGAAGGGTCCCACCACTCAAAGCCCGGAGGTGTGTGGCCACCACCATTGCAAGGGTCCAACCCGCAGCGTCTCTGCAGCACGGCCAGGGCCTGAGAAGGAGCCTGGGACCTACAAGGAGCAGACTGTGACCTGCCCTGATGTTTCAGAGACACTGTTTGTGATGTTCCCTGCCACAGAGCAGGGTGATGTGTTTTCCTTTAACCTTTCCCATTTTTCCTTGTTCTTTTCTTTAGATTAATTGTTAATTAAATAACTTGTGTTTGCTTTAAATTGTATGGAATAATCAGTGGGTCAGGGAGGTGCCCAGTGCAGAGAGAGTACCCCGGAGTGGGGACACCCTAGCCCCTGCCCTAGGTGACCACAGCAGGGTTGGGGGTCGAGCCCCCCCAGGAATCCTGGGCCCAGCCTTGTTGGGGTTACGAGGACTCAGACAGACGGGAGAGTGGAAGGGGAGCCCTCAAGGGCAGGGAGGCCTCTGGGTAAAGGAAGTGGGAGCGGGGACTCAGATCCTTTCGCTAGCCCACCTCACCGGGGTAGTGCAGAAGTCAGGAAAGTTCCCCACAATAGCGGGACCATTCCCCCGCTTACATATGGTTCGGTTGTCTGTCTGGATACAGGCGCAGGTGGAGGAGACAGAAGCAGTGTTGGCACTGGCGATGTGGCCCTTCCTAACAATAACAATAAAATTATGACTCCCTCTCTCAAACTCGCTAGCTCCCCTTGGTCGCTTAGCCTCTGGCTTTTAAGGCCTTCCCTCCTAGGTCAGCCCTACCTGCTCATTAATCACACAGGGAGAGGGTGATCACAAGGCTGATTGAGGCTGATCAAGGGAACAATGGCTCAAACTGTCCCCAAATACACAATCCCAATTGACGCTGTAACTGAAATAACCTGAAAGAAAAAGAAAAATACAAACAGCCAAACAAACTCACTCACCCCAAGGTTAGTACTCGCACCTTGTTCGTTCAGCAGGGGACCCTCCTTCGCCCTCTCTAACTCCCGTTTGCAGTCCCCTGTTGCTAGCTCCCCTTGGTCGCTTAGCCTCTGGCTTCGAAGGCCTTCCCTCCTAGTTCAGCCCTACACCCCCTCCTTAATCACACTGGGGAGGATGATCACAAGGTTGATGGAGGATGATCAAGGGAACAACAGCTCAAACTGTCCCCAAACACTGTTTATTATTAGTTTGTTTCTTTTTAGAAGCTGTGCACATCCATAAAAGCCACATCTCTGCCCCCCTCACTCCCATTTCCAGCTGCTTTACAGTTAAGGCAGCACACAGGGGACTCCCAAGGTGGTATAAAGCTGGCATAGCTCTATTCCATGGGGCCAAAGTGCCATGCCAACCAGTCCTTGCATGGAGCAGTCTCTAAGGAGACAAGTCCATTAAACTTACAGCACCTTTGGCAATTGCTAGGATCCATGATTTTTAATCTGACAGTGTTAATGATATATGAGAGATCACAAAATATTTAGACAAAATTGTATCTAATTGTTCATTGCCAAAAGTCTACCCACAAATCTGCTCCCTGGATTATACAACAGGAGAGACTAAAGAAAACATGGTTGATACATGATTTTAGAAAGTGTGCCAGCCATCTCCTTTCTATACGCCAGGGGTAGGCAACCTATGGGAGCTGATTTTCAGTGGCACTCACCCTGCCCAGGTCCTGGCCACTGGTCCAGTGGGCTCTGCATTTTAATTTAATTTTAAATGAAGCTTCTTAAACATTTTAAAAACCTTATTTACTTTATATACAATAATAGTTTAGTTATATATTATAGACTTATAGAAAGAGACCTTCTAAAAACGTTAAGATGTATTACTGGCACGTGAAACCTTAAATTAGAGTGAATAAATGAAGACTCGGCACACCACTTCTGAAAGGTTGCCGACCCCTGCTATAGGCTCTACCTCCAGAGCATGTCTGTTCTCATAATGAAATTGTTCACATTTTTTGCAAACAATTGACTGCAGTTACATCACTTTAAGGAAGACTTGCCTTAGTTTGAAATTAGAGGTGAACCCATCATTGATTTAATTACTTGAAATAAAAAGACAAGACTCTGCATTATCCAGAGAAAGCATTTCAGAGTCCATTCCACAGTTGAGAATGATTTAAAAAAAAAAAAACATTTACATCACTGCAATGTATGGATGGCAGAAAGGACTCTAAGTGTTGAACTGACATTGGTTCATCTATTCATGAATTCAGAATTGAACCACTGGGATATACTTTTCTCCTGTTACTCCAGAATACTCAAACTGAGTTCCTGTAACGTATTAGCACAGTGTATCCAGAGATTTAATAAAGTTTTAAAATTAGTGTAGTTAAAGAAATGGCAGACATTTACTCTTGAAAGGACTATAAACTTTTAAGATAAGGTTATAAAAGAAATTCCTTCAAATCTACATTATGAACTGTCACATCCTAAACTAAATTACATGACTAAGTCCAAAGTAACACCATTGACTTAATTTGCAGTTAGTTTGCATTGCATGAATTTAACAGAGTTCGGATTTTGACAGTATGTCTCATCCTATCCTTCCTCCTAAAAATAACTTTAGATGTTAAGTCATACCTCCAAAGGAAAAACTGAGAAGCTGTTTGCAAACAGAACTGATAAGCATTTCTCTGTATTTGCTATTGATGGCCTTCTAAAAAGTTAGTAGAAAAACTAATTTCTTGAGTCCATGTCATTAACCAAAAAGTACTATCCTTCAAGGCCTCTGTACATAGATCACCTATCTTTAATCTGAAATCAGCACCTCCATCAACACTGTACAGTTAAACACTAACCTGAGAATTGATTCATGCTGACTCAAGTGTGCCACCTGCTGAACCTACCCACCACTTTCTGCTGCTGGATTTTTCTGCTAAGTACTAACCAAGCTTGAGCTTCAGTTTGAGATCAGAAGATATAACTGCTACATTGGTTAGGGAGCAGAACATTTTTTAAATTACATTATTTTTGCTTCTAACATACTGTAGACCTGCAAAGTCAACAAATGTACAAAGCCTGTTGGCAAACTTGGCTGAGATTTCTTCCTAAATAATCTTGGATCAAAAGCTTGAAGAAGATAACCAATGAAAAGGGATCTATGAAGTTTCATTGGGTGGAGTGCTGAGCGGGTCACTCTTTGATATTACCGAACATACAGATACAGATACAGATACAGATGATACAGATACAGAACAACAGCATGAAGAGTCTATTTGCCCATTTTTTCTGGTGGATGTAAGGTACTACAGAGATGGCAGATTAAAAAAATGTGCATAGAAAATGTCAAAAAAACAAGAAGCAAAATCACTTCTGATCTCTATTATGGATAAATTGAAGATAGCATTTACAGAAGCACACTCTATACTCAACAATATATTAAGTATGTCTCAGAAATACATACTCACATTATGGTTCAATATACCCAGTAAACCCTACCATCAATTCATTGGAATGACTGTTCTCTTTGAAAACTACTGCCAAGAAATCTGCAAAATGCAACAGTATAAAGGAGTATGAAAAGGTTATTTTACTCATGTTCAAGGTTTGTTGCTTACTTAATAATTGTTTAATAATTTAAATGAGTCCACAAGAGCTATGAAGTTAATACCACATTAAATGTGATCTGCAAAGAGAAAAATAAGATGTTTCCTTTTTTGTTTCTTACTGGTATATAAAGAAAGCTTGAAAGTCTATTTGTTTATTTTTAATGTGGATTTTTCTACTTCAGCATTAGAAATATCAGGTTCTTTCTAGCCCATTTTTTCTGGAGCACTATATGGAAATTGGAGAACTAGTGAGACTATGACTCCACAAGAAATAATGTACTGGAAACTGAAAGGAAATGTTTTTATTCAGACTTTAAGGCACTGTCAGCCTAAAAGTTCTTAATAAATTTAGTTAAACTGATACAAAACCTGTATGGACACACTTAAATCCATTTACAACTGACTTACATCAAAACATTTTGAATTAAGCTAAATAAGTACAAGTCCATTGTAAACTGATTTAACCATGTCAACACAGAAGTTTCCATCAGTTTAACTAACTTGATTTAAAAACTGATTTTAGTTAAACTGATGTAAGATTTGTGAGGACTATATCACAATATACACCACAGCAATTGGTTCTTTTATTTGCAATCTTAACAAAGAGAACAAGGATTAAATAGGTGTGGAGAATGAATTAACCTATTATCTCTCAAAGTCGTCCCTTTAAAATCAGACCTGAGACACATCTGCCGTGCAGTGTGGGAAGCTTGTATTGCTCCTGCTTTGGCTGTACCCATTCTGTGGATAAATAAGACTTCCTGTATAAGGACTGACAATCCATGAGACACAAGCTTTACATTCACACATGCTCAAATAATTTTTAAATGGTAATTTATTCAAAACACTAAATTTTCCAAGTACCGTGTACAAACTATATAAAATGCATTCCATGATTATATGAATATGTAAAAAGAACAATAAGCAAATACATCTCTGTGAACATAGAAAATACAAGAGCAGCAAAAAGAAAGCACAGTAAAATGCTCCCTCTAGCGTAAAAAAGAAAAGCAAGCAGTTTAAACAGGGGACTAAATTGTTCAATGAGACTACGTGGCTTTTATATGAAAAAGGAATATAACCAAAGTACATGGAGAAAGAAGCACTAACTCCAAAGCACAGAAAGAGAAAAAAGTTATAAGAGACAGAATCAATCTCTTATTTTCAAAAAAGATAAACATATTCAAAGGACACCCCAAGTACAGGAGAAGAAAACACAAGCCTCAATTTTCAGTTCCAGTCAAACTGACATTAATAAAGAGCAAATCTAGGCTGAATATTAGGTTAAAATTTCCCCACAGATCTACTGGATTGTGAAAATCTCCCAAAGAAGACTATTTAACCTGGAACAAAAGTGATAGAAAATATGCTCTAGGACAGTGGTTCTCAAACTTTTTTTTTCGTGGACCACTTGAAAATTGCTGAGGGTCTTGGCAGACCACTTAATGATCTTTCCAAATGTTGTTTGTACCATTAGCTAACTATTGTAAAGCGCTCTGGATAAAAGCACTATATAAAATAATAATAATAAACGTTTTTTGTTCTACAAATAAAAACACACAACTCATATTTTAATATCAGTAGCCTTACCTTTCTAATGCAATGGATGTGCCCTCTCTCCCTTGCTGCAGCAGCCCCCAAGCTGGGGCTGGGAAGGAGGGGGGGTCTCTCCCTCGCCACAGCAGCCCCCAAGCTGGGGCTCAGAAGGAGGGGGGGTCTCTCCCCTGCCACAGCAGCACCCGAGCTGAGACTGGGAAGGAGGGCCCTCTCTCCTTGGCAGCTGCAGCCCTGGAGCTGGGGAAAGTCCCCTCTTTCTCTGGCCGCCGCTGCCCTGCAGGTCCCAAATTCCCCCCATCCCCTCTTCTCACCCCACTGCCCCCTCCCACCTACCCGCTATTCCCCCCAAGGCCACCACCTCACCTTACATGTGCATCTTCTCCAGGGTCCAGGTACCTAATTAGTGGAGCCATGCCTGCGCGGCTCCACTAATTAGGTGGGTGGCCCTTCATTCTCTTTTGTGCGGCCACCCGGGAGCGCACCTTAGAGGGTACTATCTGCGGACCATCTGAATGGAGCTCGTGGACCACTGGTGGTCCATGGACCACAGTTTGAGAACCTCTGGTCTAGGGAACATTGCTGTACGTGCATGGAGATGGACAACAGTCAAAATGACCTATATGGTCTTTTACATCTCCTGTTTCTATGATTCTGTGGCTCCACTGAGTATGCTGTGACAAATCCAACTGATTAGTGTATGGTCACCCTCCTACACACCTAGGATCTTTCCAGGGTTGCATGTCTTTAAGGGCCATGGATATTTTTTTGCTGGTTAGGGCTCTTAGTTACTAGAAACCAATAGGAACATTTTGTTTTCAAATGACATTCAAGAGATATCTCATGCAAACAAGATAAAGTTATTTTGAGAAAATCTAGAAACTGACTTTCATCACAGTATTAGGGAGATTCTGACAATGTTATAATTTCAATGTATATTGTGCGTTGTTCTAAACAATTATTTTGGCTATTTCTATTTAATTTTTTTTAAATATTCCTATCAAGAAGTTTATATAATAATCTAAAATCATGTTAGCCTTTCCAATAACCATACAAAACAGGAAGGTATACCTTAAGTAAATTATGTCTGAATATAATCTGATCAACTGGTAGACAGCAGAGATCCAGTCTTGTTAGGTTCTGAGCACCCCCAATTTATATTGACACCAGGGGGAGCTGAGGGACCTCCTTTTGGTGAAACTGGGGATACTGGTTTACTTTTCCATGAAACAATCAAGATGTTAAATATTACTTCTTATTCTTTCAAATATAAAATATAAAAGCAATTGGTCAGTATAGGAAAGTGTGAATTTATAAATTACAGGTTAAATTCAGCCCTGGAATACCTCCATTTATTCAAGGCTTTGGAGCGGAGCCCGGAGCAGCTCCAGAGCAGTGGGGCTGCTGGTTTTTGCCTAGAGCTGGAGCGGAGCCGGACCACAGCTCCAAAGCCCTGCATTTATTTGATTTTTCACAACAGTTAAAAGGCTAAATTAAATCAAACCTACTGGGATTTGAGACTATAAACACAGGGAGCCTCAACGTGAGGTTTACAATACTAGGTCATGTCTTCTGGGATAAACATCTAGCACTAGGTTTTCTTAAAAAGCCCTCATGGTATGAAAGTAATATAATAGGAATTGGCAAAATTTAAACAAAATTAAAATACAATGAAAATAGTCTAGTAAACAGATATGAATGCATTATAGAATCATAGAAATGTAGCGCTGGAAGGGACCTCAAGGATCACCTAGTCCACCCCTCCCCCCCATGCTAACGCAAGATTAAATATATAGACCATCCCTGACAGTTGTTTGTCCAACCCAGGGGTCGGCAACGTTTGGCACGCGGCTCGCCAGGGTAAGCACCCTAGCGGGCCGGGCCAGTTTATTTACCTGCTGACACAGCAGGTTCGGCCAATCGTGGCCCCCACTGGCCGTGGTTCGCCGTCCTGGACCAATGGGGGTGGCGGGAAGCGGCGCGGGCCGAGGGATGTGCTGGCTGCGGTTTCCCGCCACCCCCATTGGCCCGGGACAGTGAACCGCGGCGAGTGGGGGCCGCGATCGGCTGAACCTCCTGCGTCAGCAGGTAAATAAACTGGCCCGGCCCACTAGGGTGCTTACCCTGGCAAGCCGCGTGCCAAACGTTGCCGACCCCCAGTCTAACTTGTTCTTAGAAACCTCCAATGACTGAGATTCCACAACCTCCCAAGGTAAACTGTTTCAGTATTTAACTATGCTGATAATTAGTTTTTCCCTGATATCTAACCTAAATCTCCTTTGCTGCAAACTAAGCCAATTAATTTTTGCCCTACCTTCAATGGACATGGAGAACAATTGATCACCGTCCTCTCTGTAACAGACCTTAATATATTTGAAGACTATTATCTTTTCCCCCACTTCCTCTTCTCTAAACTAAACCCAATTCTTTCAACCTTTACTCATGTGTTCTAGACCTCTTATAGTTTTGTTGCTCTCCTCTGTGCTCTCTCTCCAGTTTGTTCACATCTTTCTTATGGCAGGTTCTGAAATGGTACACTCATTAATTAAAGCTCTTATTAAATGCTGTATTTTGAAAAGCCCTTTGACATAAGTTGTATAAAAAAACAGTTAAATTGAACTTTCTTCAGATTACCATTTTTAAGATGACGCTATTAGTAAGTGAGCTTATTGCACACTGACAGAAGTTTATTGCATTTGGAACCTTAAATTATAACTCTGTATAAAGACAAAAGAAACACTGTATGATTCAGGAAGTCAATTACAGAGTTCAAGAGTACCATTCAGATGCAGATATTTTCAAAACCCACTACAGGGTGTCATTCTCTAACCATACGTTAAGGATTTGTAGCACTTCATTAAGTTCAGAATATTATAATATCTCAACAAATCCAGCTTTCAAAGAACTATATGCCTTTTAAAAACTGGCACTGCCAATGATTTGTCATTTTATACTTATTAGACTGAGAAAGATTGTTGCTATGGTTATTGTTCTTTTTGTAAAGCCTGTGGCCATACAGTCATAATAGGATTCTTTTGCACATTCATAGAATATCAGAGTTGGAAGGGACCTCAAGAGGTCATCTAGTCCAACCCCCTGCTCAAAGCAGGAACATTACAACAACAAAGTAGCATTTTCAAGAAAAAAGTCATGCCTGTTCTATCTGAATTACTAGTTAGTCAGACAACCGGGTTCTATACCCAGCTAACTTGTTGGTGCACATACTCTATACATAGTAGCAGTATTGGCTAACAGTGCAATATTTCCAGTTACTAATACAACATAACACCAACTACAGGGAATCCTATTAATTGTGAATTACATTTATTTCTGTCCTGGAATGCTCCTGATCACAAATAAATAAATTGTATTAACCTGTGTTTTAATGTAGGGACAAGTCTGAAACCAATCTACTACTTTCCCTTGCGGCTAAATAAATGTTAATTCAGGGGGCAGAAATGAAAAATTACTACACACTAACAGATAGTGCCCTCCCCATGCAGAAAGATACTTTTATTTTTCAGACAAATGAAATATGGAATTCTGATTCAGGTCTTCAGTAAGATAATATAGTTCTCACTGTGATGAGTGAGGTATAAAAATATAGATACATACATTTAATAGTTAAAATGAACAATAAATTGGGGATATTTTTTAGGAAATAGGCATTTCCACATAATGATTTGTATTAATTTACAGTTTCTAAAACAAATATTTTCACTTAATTTCTCATTTTAGGGATCTGTTTTGAAGTCTCAATCTCTCTCTCCAGTTACATATCTGTGATCATACAGTGTTTACTCATAACATTTATCCCGCAAGGTTTGAGCAAAATTACTACTTTAGTTAGCTTTCATAACAGTCTAAAAGATCACTTCCTTTTGCTTTCTTTACACCTCTTCTCCAGCTCTACTATCACATGATTTGTTAAATCATCAGAGTTGTTGTAACTGAATGACTCACTGAATATCAGGAAACTAAAATGTACAAAAGCCACTGATAATTCTGCAGCACTGTAAATGGAGCTGTAGGAATGATTCCTTCCATATCTCTGTTCTGAGTACCTTAAGCATTTGTTGTACCTGTATTAGTATTGATTTTATTATGATCTATTGTTTATATATATATATGAAGTTAAGATGAGGCTACCAAGTGACTGTATAATGATATTGTGGTCTGCTTGCCACTAGTGAAGGTTTGGGGTATTTCATCTGATAGATAGCTACCTTTCACATTAAAATTAGTTGGCTATTATTTATGCAAATTGCCCTCATATTTTTTACAGTTACTTGCTGCTTATTATACAGATTAATAAGGCACTGTAACTATGGAATCTAGATGCACATTACAGTACAGATGGTTCAAAGTTGGGTCTATTCACATTTCCCATTAACAGAAGCAATATATCAGGCCCTCTGACATACTAAAAATATAGGGTCATGTTCAATGGTATTGGATACAGAGTTAATTTTTATTAATGGGGTTGTCCCTTCTTTACCCCCATCTGAATTTAGCCTATAGAATGGAGAGACACCTGACTAGCTAGCTAAATGCCCAAGATTAAATTCATAGTCAAAGGAAATGTTGTGTATCTCACTTCTTACATCTATTCCTAAAGATGGTCAGCTTTGATCCTGGGGCCTGTCTACACTAGAAAGTTACACTGATTTCATGTAAATCAATTTTAAACCCTGATTTTTTATATATATAAAAATAAACTAGTACAAAATCTTGGATAGACAGTTTATTCCATTTAAATTTGTCAGTCAGGAATCAATTTTGCTAAAATTGACATCACCTACTCTTTAATCAAAGTAAGTGTCTATATACGGTTTTTCACCAATTTAACCCAATTGATTTAAAAACATCTTTAGCTAAATTGATGAAAGTTTGTGTGGACAAGGCCATAGGCCACCCTTTATTATGTTGATAAGCTTTTAGATTGTGAAAGAGATCCATACAAAGATGCTAAAATGGGACAAAATAGGTCTCATCTACACTGACACTTTTGTTAAAATCTTCTAGAGTTGCATTTCCTGTGGTGGGAGCTCTAGTGTAGGCAAGGTTCTGGTGAACACTGGCATCTTAGACAACAGGGTTATTAAGTGGCTGATCTCCCTTAACATTTCTAACATTGCTAGGAAAATGGTGGAATGTTTTAACAAATTGCCTATGAAAACAAGATCCTAAACTAAAGTGAAGATAATCAAACATAAAAGGAGGAAAGACAGGCACAGGACAGGGACTCTGGAGACTTCTACCACATATTCCCAGTGTCATCCTAGGCATATCATTTAATCTATTTCAATATCCTAGTCCACAAAATGGATATAATACTGTACTTAACTCACTGTTATACAATAGAGTAGGTATTAACTGTTGTTCTGTAGATCTGCAGCTTCATAGCAAGCTCGATCTCACAATATCCCTACAGAAGCTGCTGAAAGGGCCCCAAACCAGTGCTCAAATTACAGGAAGGCTTGGGCAGATCTGGGCCTTGTGATAGTGGGCTCAGAGGGCCAAGCAGCCTAGTGGTTAGCACACCTGACTTCCAACCCCTTGCCTCTCTGGCAAGACAATAGCAATAGCTGAGAATCTTCAGCTTTCCATCTGCATCTGGGCCTTAGCCCTTAAGGGTCTGTGATAAGAGGACCAAGCCCCTCCCTTTTCACTGGGTCCCAGCTGGAGTTGTCACCCATCCATGTTTTATCAAGAAGTCCAGTTTTTGCCTTCTGTGTCTGGGTGCCATTTAGGGTTGCCTGATGCTGGTTTTCAACTGGAAAGTCCAGTCAAAAAGGGGACTTGGGAGTGTCCGGTCAGATGTACTGACAGTCTGGTTACCATGGGGTAGGCACCAGGTCATTAACCCATGCCAGCTCCTGCTCAGCCAGGGCCACCTCCTACCTGCAGGCAGGCTCCTTATCAGGCTGCAGCAGCTCCTGTCCCAGCCCCAGCTGCAGAACACAGGGAGCCCGGGGAGCAAGGGGGAGACAATCCAGCAAGTGATGGGGGCGGGGGAGGAAGGGAGAAGAGTGAGGATGGGGAAATGGGTTTTGGGGGGTAAGAGACAAAGCAGGGGGCAGGCCTCAGGTCCAGTTACCAGCAATTAGAAAGGTGGCAACCCTAGTTCCAGCAGGGAGCAACACTGACTCCCTATAGTAAGTTTGAGTTCCCTTCCTACCTGGGCTACTTCCTACCAATAGATCCCTTCGGTTTGGAGCATAGCCTCTATAGTCCAATCAATCACCCTACAACCAATGAAGTCCAAAGGAGCAGTGCCCTGCCAGACCTACAAGTTTTCAAAGGGGATGAGAGTTAGAAAAAGCACTGCCTATGGGATCTTATCCACTCTTTGATTCCCCTCTCAGGTTCAACCATCTATCTAGCTTCCTGGAGAAGGATTCCTCTCTCCTGCCACCTGTTCACCCCCTTTGCCTGAGTTTCCAAGCTCCCTTTTAAACTGCTCCCTCTAGTCAGAGCATGCTCGCAGGCCTGGAGGTGCAGGGCTATTTGGGCCCAGTATTGTCTTTTAACCCTTTAGACCCAGTGTGATTTTGTATATTCCATCACATGCCCCCTTACTACTTTTAGGGACTCACTTCTCTCTTATTCAAAGGCACCAGGAGGGTCAAGTGTAGGCTCCTTCTACTTCTTCCTGAGGAACATACCTTGCCTAGCTTGGCCTCCTTGGGGAAGAAGCTCCCCAGCACCAAATCCTCCAACCCAGGATGAGTGAGAGCTAGAGGAACTAGATGACTGAGAACAAGGAGCTGCCTCATTGTAACCCCTCAGAGCCCCTAGCACTGGTGTCAGCATGGCACCACCATTAGCTTCAGCTACCACTTTCCCCTTCCCCTAACAAAGATCAATGCCTGCAACTCTCTAGCTAAGCCATTGTGCATGTGGGGAAAGTGGTGTTAAAGCCACTGGAGGTACAATGCAGGTGTCAGAAATAAGGATTTGCAGCTGCACCTGTCCTATCTCTGGGCAACCTATGAGCACAGCTGAGTGACAGAAAGGCTGCCTGCTTGACCACTCCACTTGATTGGCCCAGGAAGTCAGCAAGCCAGCTCTTAAGTCTAACAGCAACAACTGATCTCTGGTTACTTTTATTTACATTCATACTTGTGATTATTTTTGTGCTTGTCTTGTGCCCAGCCCTGCTTCTGTCCTGTTTCCTTGCTAGCTTTCTGGCGTTGGTTCCTGGCTCTAGTTCTAACCCCTTGGCACTGGCTCTGCCTCCTGCTCCTATCACCAGGTATGACCACCCATGTCCTAGTTTGTGATAGTAGGACCCTAATGCTAGGGAGTCTGCAGGGATGCAGTAAGGCAGTTCCTTGTTCTCAGAGAGCCTCCGTGAATGATAACACACTGACTTTAAAATGTCCAGGGCATTGTGTGTGTGTGAGAGAGAGAGCGAGATGTAATATGATATCCATATAATCACAAGTTTATTTTTATTCTTTTTATGGATTCATGAGATGTTAATATCCCTGGGATTACTGAATATAAGCATCATGGATATTTTACTTCCACAAACTGTATTAATTCTTGTTTTTCTATAGTGGATGCTGGTTTTAGCATATGACAGACCTTGAACAATTTACACCATTTTCATTAATGTGTTTCCAAAAGTCCTAGTCAGTGTGAATTCTGTACAGACTAAAGCATTCTATGTTCGTCTGAGGGTAAAGCCTGGGTTTGTGAATCTGGATCCTTGGCTTGCAAAAGGAAAGCGGCTATTGGGAGTGGCGCAAAAAAGGGAAACTGCAGTGGCAGAAAATAAATTTACTTTGTGATTTAAATGTTAATGAAACTTTGAAAATGTTCTCTCCCTCTTACCTAGAACCAGAAAGTCAGTTTGAAAGAAAAATAAAATTCAAAATGTGTACTATTCTCTTGTACTTCTCCATTGAGCAAATTCAGATCTGGATTCAAACTTTGTGACATGGATCATCTATATTATAGTGGCTAGATTTTCAAGTGCTCATCTCCCATTGTTTTCATTGGGTACGGAGCACTTCTGAAAATCTGGCCATTGAGGTCTCCCTATACACCTTCCTTCATAAAATTTTGAATGGACAGAATGCTATCATGCTCTACCAAAACCCATCATTGGTGACAGTTTCCTTTCCAACCAGATATATGCTTTAAATATGCCACATGCTCTACTCCCAAATCTTGTGAATCTTGGTATTTTTCTTAAAAATTCAGGTCCTGGACTCACCTGATTACATCAGACTCTCAGCTTTCATTTCAAATAAGTTTCCTGTCCTGATGGGGAAGAAAAGCTTAAAAACACAAACCCCCCAAAACCAGAAGACAAATAAGACCCCAAATTTCTGACTTGAAAAAGAAACATGATTTTTAAGCCAATGTCATTACTCTTTGGGGCCATGAGGGGCTGGCAACACTGCTCATATCACAAGAAAGTTAACCAGAGTGCAGCCTGCTCTTTCAGCATTGTTGTTGCTGCTAGATCTTTAAACACTCCTTCCCCCTTATGAATCCTTCATCCCACCAATGTGGCATCTATCTAATATTCCATGTGTCAGAAATTGCTATTTCAGAGGTGACTCCATTCCCATCAAAACTGCAGCTGTCCCCCAGGATTCCACTTATTAACAACCTGCTGGGATAACTGGGACTGCACAGCTCATCAAATATTTTATTTTATTTTATTTTATTGGGGTTGATCTAATTATCTTGTCCTGAGGAGAACAGGCAGTATAAGAAGGGAAAGTGTGGCACAGTGCACAGACTGCTACACACATGTTCACTTTACCAAAGTGGGGGAAGACAGGAAATTCTACTGCAGTTAAAATAAGTGGAGAGAGGGGTCAGGTGGGGAACTGGGTTTATTTCAAAGCTGATTAAAAATTGAGTTAATTTTATTTTATTCTGGGTTCATTTTCCACAAGACAGTCTCACATTTTAAAAAAGAAATTAAAATGTGTACAAAAGTGAACACAGTGTTGTTCAATGGTTGCTAGAATGATGGTTCCAGGGAGAGAAGTTCTCTGTCTAGTCACAGGATGGGTATAGCATGGGCAGTGGCATAGCAACTTTCCCCTACAGTGTGCTCCATTGATGTTCCTCAATCAGGACCTGAAGGAACCAGCTCTGGGATAAGAAGGGACTCCATCTCTGTAGATAATTCAGCATGGTCCTTTCTGATAAACAGCTATCAAGAATGCCAATTGGAGCCAAATGTGATGGTGTGATTTGGACTCCAATCCAACTGGACTGAGACCCTCCAAACTAATCTCACAGAGGCCACCAAACATGCCATTAGATGGTAATGATATCTAGCTACTACTGGCCCACCTATGATGATATAGAAGTGAGAAGCTCTCTATTCTGTTGCTAATCCCATAAATTATCTGGTCTCTCTTTGTCCAATTGTGGTTGTAATGGATTTCAATAAAACGGGATTGTTATTGGGACATGTCTGTGGACTTGAGGAACCAACTAGGGGCAGAGCTCTTCTTGACCTGCTACTCACAAACCGGGAAGAATTAGTAGGGGAAGTAAAAGTGGATGGAAACCTGGGAGGCAGTGACCATGAGATAGTCGAGTTCAGGATCCTGACACAAGAAAGAAAGGAGAGCAACAGAATATGGACCTTGGACTTCAGAAAAGCAGACTGACTCCCTCAGGGAACTGATGGGCAGGATCCCCTGGGAGAATAACATGAGGGGCAAAGGAGTCCAGGACAGCTGGCTGTATTTTAAAGAATCCTTATTGAGGTTGCAGGAACAAACCATCCCGATGTATAGAAAGAATAGTAAATATGGCAGGCGACCAACTTGGCTTAACAGTGAAATCCTTGCAGATCTTAAACACAAAAAAGAAGCTTACAAGAAGTGGAAGATTGGACAAATAACCAGGGAGGAGTATAGAAATACTGCTCAGGCATGCAGGAGTGAAATCAGGAAGGCCAAATAACACTTGGAGTTGCAACTAGCAAGAGATGTTAAGAGTAACAGGAAAGGTTTCTTCAGGTATGTTAGCAACAAGAAGAAGTTCAAGAAAAGTGTGGGCCCCTTACTGAATGAGGGAGGCAACCTCGTGATAGAGGATGTGGAAAAAGCTAATGTACTCAATGCTTTTTTTTGCCTCTGTCTTCACGAACAAGGTCAGCTCCCAGACTGCTGCACTGGGTAGCACAGTATGGGGAGGAGGTGACCAGCCCTCTGTGGAGAAAGAAGTGGTTCAGGACTATTTAGAAAAGCTGGATGAGCACAAGTCCATGGGGCCGGATGTGCTGCATCCCAGGGTGCTAAAGGAGTTGGTGGATGTGATTGCAAAGCCATTGGCCATTATCTTTGAAAGCTCATGGCGATCGGGGGAGGTCCTGGATGACTGGAAAAAGACTAATGTAGTGCCCATCTTTAAAAAAGGGAAGAAGGAGGATCTGGGGAACTACAGGCTAGTCAGCTTCACCTCAGTCCCTGGAAAAATCATGGAGCAGGTCCTCAAGGAATCAATTCTGAAGCACTTTAGAGGAGAGGAAAGTGATCAGGAACAGTCAGCATGGATTCACCAAGGGCAAGTCATGCCTGACTAACCTAATTGCCTTCTACGAGGAGATAACTGGCTCTGTGGATGAGGGAAAAGCAGTGGATGTGTTATTCCTTGACTTTAGCAAAGCTTTTGATACAGTCTCCCACAGTATTCATGCTAGCAAGTTAAAGAAGTATGGGCTGGATGAATGGACTACAAGGTGGATGGAAAGCTGGCTAGATCGTCAGGATCAACAAGTAGTGATCAATGGCTCCATATCTAGTTGGCAGCCAGTTTCAAGCGGAGTGTCCCAAAGGCCAGTCCTGGGGCCGGTTTTGTTCAATATCTTCATTAATGATCTGGAGGATGGTATGGACTGCACTCAGGGGCAGCTCTTTGTATTTCGCTGCCCCAAGCACGGCAGTCAGGCAGCCTTCGGCGACACGCCTGCGGCAGGTCCGCTGGTAGCGCAGATTCGGCGGCATGCCTGCGGTAGGTCCATCAGTCCCGTGCCTTCGGCGTACCCGCCGCCGAATTGCCACCAAAACCACGGGACCGGCGGACCTCCCGCAGGCATGCCGCCCTCACACCAACCATCAGGCCGCCCCCCTGCGGCTTGCCGCCCCAGGCACACGCTTGGAGCGCTGGTGCCTGCAGCCGTCCTTGACTGCACTTTCAGCAAGTTTGCACATGACACTAAACTGGGAGGAGTGGTAGATAGGATACAGAGGGACCTAGACAAATTGGAGGATTCGGCCAAAAGAAACTTGATGAGGTTCAACAAGGACAAGTGTGGAGTCCTGCACTTAGGACAGAAGAATCCCATACACTGCTACAGACTAGGGACCGAATGACTAGGCAGCAGTTCTGCAGAAAAGGACCTAGGGATTACAGTGGACGAGAAGCTGGATATGAGTCAACAGTGTGCCCTTGTTGCTAAGAAGGCTAATGGCATTTTGGGCTGTATAAGTAGGGGCATTGCCAGCAGATTGAGGGACGTGATCATTCCCCTCTATTCGACATTGGTGAGGCCTCATCTGGAGTACTGTGTCCAGTTTTGGGCCCCACACTACAAAAAGGATGTGGAAAAATTGGAAAGAGTCCAGCAGAGGGCAACAAAAATGATTAAGGGGCTGGAGCACATGACTTATGAGGAGAGGCTGAGGGAACTGGGATTGTTTAGTCTGCAGAAGAGAAGAATGAGGGGGGATTTGATAGCTGCTTTTAACTACCTGAAAGGGGGTTCCAAAGAGGATGGATCTAGACTGTTCTCAGTGGTACCAGAGGACAGAAAAAGGAGTAATGGACTCAAGTTGCAGTGGGGGAGGTTTAGGTTGCATATTAGGAAAAACTTTTTCACTAGGAGGGTTGTGAAGCACTGGAATGGGTTACCTAGGGAGGTGGTGGAATCTCCTTCCTTAGAGGTTTTTAAGGTCAGGCTTGACAAAGCCCTAGCTGGGATGATTTAGTTGGGAATTGGTCCTGCTTTGAGCAGGGGGTTGAACTAGATGACCTCCTGAGGTCCCTTCCAACCCTGATATTCTATGATTCTATGAATGGGTTTTGCATAGCATCCTTTCTTGTGTGTGTCTAAATGAGTTGTGGAGAACACGCATGTAAGAAGACATAGGGTAATTTTTTCATAACAAACCTAGGTCACTTAAGAGCCTATGTTCCATTTTCAGAAGTAATTTAGACACTAAATTTCAATGAAAATCAATGTTTATGGGCATATCTGGATATGGGGGATGGGATTGCTGTATTGTGGGGTTTTTTTTAATGTTTCGCTGTTGAATTCCTTTGTCTCCCATTTCCTTTCAGCCCATTGACTTGCACCTATTCCTATGCCTAATGTTATTTATATGTGCAGTTGTGTTTTTGTCAGGGGTTTCCGGATCCATATAAGCAAAAGGGGTCTATGCCCATCCCAAAGAGAAACAGGTGTAGGCATGCTACCTTAAGACATCTACTAGCACTTCTGTCCAGTGTAGAGAAGGGGGCGTGGGGAGTATTGGTTCAATATATTTAACTCAGCCTATCTGTCCAGCATATTTTTATAGTGCATTCAGTCTATTATCAATGGCTTGTGAAAAATCATCCTTTTTTCTAATGATAGGGTATATTCCACAATGTCTAAATTAAGTTTGGTGTGGGCACTAAATTCAGAGTCTCTGCTTTTGTGGATTTAAATCTGAAGCTAAGTATTGTTTTAGTCATTTTCTTTTTGTATAGTCTGAAAATCTTAATGTATCATACACCACATGCTGTAAGCCAGTCATATATATAGTTGCATTGTTAACTGTCTGATGTTACAATGCTAATGGAGACAGCCAACAACTGAAGTACAGAGATCAGTGTGATGCTCCCCAGTGGTACCCAGGGTTGTGAGGCACCACACAACTATCTGCCTTTCAGCATGAAGCAATCTTGTCTCTGCCTGTTGTGGGTCAGCTCCTTGAAACCTCCTTCCAGCCTCTGGAAGCACAAGCACTACGTTCCAGGCACAGGCAGATCTTGCTCTCTCTGCACAGGTAGCAATAGGCACATACCAACCCCCAGAATCTCAAAGCATTCCCTGCAGTGTCCAGCCCCTTATCCACTGAATCCACTGAGTCCTCTGGGTGGGGAGCTGGGCTCTGCGTCGGGGGGTGCCCAGCTCACAGGGGCTGGGCTCAGGGCTATGGGGAGATGGGGTCAGGGGGCTGTCCAGCTCACAGGGGCTGGGCTCAGAGCTGGGGGTCAGGGCTGTGGGGGGATGGGGTCGGAGGGTGCCTGGCTCAGAGGGGCTGGGCTTGGAGCTGGGGGTCAGGGCTGTGGGGGGATGGGGTCGGGGGGTACCCGGCTCAGAGGGGCTGGGCTTGGAGCTGGGGGTCAGGGCTGTGGGGGATGGGGTCAGGGGGTGCCCGGCCCCTTACCATGCTGCTTACCCCCTCTCCCAGAGCCTCAGCGCCCTGCGTCCAGGAGCGGCCCCGGACAGCGCTGCAGCGGCATGGTGTCTCCAGCAGGGCCTGAGTTCCCACTGCTTGGACGCAGCTTGCAGCCCCGCCCCCTTACCAGCTGAGACACCGGGGGATGGGGGAAGACGGAGTCGGGGGGAGCCACTGACATATGCGTGGGGGCTCCTGTGGGGTCTGGGGCAAATTGCCCCATTTGCGCCCCTTCCCCCCCCCCCCAGGCGGCCCTGCTCAAGCAAACCTTTGATCTGTACCACCAGTTATGGTTCTCTCCTTCCCTCTTTTTCTCCTCCTGTTACTTTCTTTCTGAAGTCCCCACAACCCTTCAATTGCATTTGGTTCAGATGTGTGATAGTAGACCCATTGTGAATGAGGCAATACTAAAGTTACATGTAAACAGACAGATGAATAAACAGAAAACCTATTTTTCACTATTGCTGTTGTCCAGCTTCACAGCCGCAGACTTCAAGAACATATTTTTGGTTATATATACATAACTCCTTACACAACACCTGTACATGAATTTTGCAATGATCTTTATGGCCAGTGTGACATTGGCTTTTATGTGAGACCTTGCATGATATTCTTTGGTGAACTAGAATTTACACACCAGACTCATGAGATTCCTGTAAGCCCTCTGCACCCCTTTACCAGTTGGCATTAAGAGATTCTTAGGTCACAATCAGGACAGCAGCATTTCTGGTAAAACAGCAGTATTTCAGGTTCCTCCCCCCAGATGAAATGACATATTCACTAAGTATCTCTTCACTGCAGGGTGTGGATGTCATAATGTAAATATGTATCTAGTGTTATCTTTCCTTCAAACAGTACTCTATCTCGCAGGAGAGGAGTTTAACTTTTTTCCTTTCATATATGCACAAACCACCATCACAGTATTTAGTAAGTAAATCAGAGGTGAAAGTAAGCCGGTATGGCCCAGTACGGCATACCAGTAAGAGCCGATACACAACCGATCGTACCAGCAGGGCCGCTGATGCGGGGGAGGGGTGAGAGAGAGGCAAAAGGGGCAGCTTCCCCGGGGCCCACCAGAGCCCCGGGGCTCCCAGCCGCCACCGTTGCTACCATGGGGCTCTGGTGGTGATTTAAAGTTCCAGGGCTCCTGGCCACTGCCACTACTGCGCCAGCAGCCAGAGCCCTGGGCCCTTTAAATCACCGCTGGAGCCCCGGGGTAGTGGTAGTGGCGGCCGGGAGTCCTGAGCCCTGGGGTAGTGGCAGCAGCCAGGAGCCCCGGGGCTGTGGCAATGATTTAACGGGCAGGAGCCCTGGAGTAGCACTAGCGGTGGCGAGCCACGGGCCCTTTAAATCACCGCCGGAGCCCCAGGCGGCGTGGGCCAAGCAGCACTGAAGGGCTGGCTGGGGGAGTCTGGCCCCAGCCCTGACTCTTCTGCCCGAGGCCCCGCCCCCTTCTTGGGGCCCACAGCTGTCCTCCCACCTTGCTCAGGACCCCACCTACGTAAGTCCCTTAAGTTACTTTCACCCCTGAAGTAAATAAATAATATCCACACATTACAGTCAAAACTATTAAGCATAATTGTGAAACATGAATCACTTGTGGGTCCTGACCAGCACGGACAGGGATTTGTTTCTGAGAATTCTGCCAGCCAACTCATTATATATTCTACCCCACTGATCCTCAAACATTTTTGGTTTGCAACCTTCAAAATGGCCCCAAATCCTAAAATGATCTTTTTTTCCACCATGCTGGGACAGAGGGGTGAGCTGGTTGGCTAAGTGAGGGAGCTTGTGGACCGGAGATGCTTCTTCATCCCCTTTGCTTCAAAAGGTTGTGAATTCAGCTCCACAGCTCTTTGAAACACCCCTTCTCCTGCCAGGAAGATGAGTACTGTTTGGGGAGAGAGTCTGAGGAAATGTTCTGAGTTTGTGTGGTGGACAGGAGTCCTTAAGGACCTAATTTATGCTTTGTTTCCCACGGTCCCTGGGAAGCAAGAATAGTCATAGTAAGGTGTATTTCAGTCAGACACTCTGCCCCCTGCACTGGGGAGGGGAGGCTAAGAGTAGGCACATGGAAAGTGTCAGTGCACTTGCACAGGGCCCCCAACCACCGGGGAGGGTGGGGGAACACAAGGCCCCCCACAAAAAAAACCAATCCAGGGCCAGGAAAGGTACATCACAGGGGGAGGGCCCCATCTGCATGCTGTGGCAAGAGCCAAGGGGCTGGAGCGGGGCCAACATCATGCTACAGGAGCCACAGCAGGGTGAGTGTAGGGCGGGCTCACAGTCCAATCCCTCCCTGGGCCTCCTATCCCTGGGGTCCAGGACCTAACCTCCCCTAATGACAGCTTTATGCTAGTCAAGAAGGCCCACTGTGCAGGAGGTATTCTCAGGCATAGATGATGGAACTAGGGGTGCTGGCTTGAAGTGGTTTCCATTTTATAGAGGGTTTACAGTTTGGTTCAATGGCTCTCAGCACCTCCCCTATACAAATTGTTCCAGCACCCTTGTTCTCAGGGAGCTGTTTCTGCCATCTTTAAGGGCCTTTTACAGCCCAACTGAAGATGTGTCTTCGCTAGTGAAAGGGTCATATCTTCATTGCAAAAAAGATAAATAGGTGAGCTCAGCTATAGGTTGGGGTATAGTATTAGGGTGACCAGATGTCCCGATTTTATAGGGACAGCCCTGATTTTTGGGTCTTTTTCTTATATAGGCTCCTATTACCCCCTACCCTCTGTCCTGATTTTTCACATTTGCTGTCTGGTCACCCTATATAGTATTGACCTTGTCTAGCTACTTCAGGGTAAAAACTACAGTACCTTGTCTCCACTAGGATTTTACAGCAGGATAGCTAATGTGTGCTAGTTATCCTGCAGTAAAAACACACCTTTAACGGAAGTGAAGACAATGCCAAGGTGTTTTTAATCTGTGTTAACTAACCCATGTTACAGTCCTAGTGAAGACAATGTAGTTGTAGTTTTAACCTCTGTTAATCATTTGAGGTAAACCCTAGATTGTTCTGTTGGGTTTATCTTGACCAGCTAATATGGGTTAAAAGTATAACTGCCTTGTCTTTACAAGATTTGCAACATGGATTAGTTTATCAGGGATTAAAAATATACCCTTTTTCCTAGGCCTGCGAATTGGGCCCATTGTGTTTGGGGAGTCTAACAAATTAAATTGGGATCTCCTACTGGCTTCTCTGGAATTAACTATTCTTTTTTCCTTTCTTCTCCCCCTTTCTTATTTCTCGTTACTTTTTATCAGTGGTTTATTGGGAAGGGGTTGGGGGGGATCCCAAACATTGACTCCAAACATTCCAGCCAGGGAACATTTTCCTTTTTTCTCCTCCCCCTATTTTTCAGTAGTTTCTATTATCAGTTGGTAGATGGATTAAGACACTGGGCTGTTTACTGAAGCCAGTAAACCCTTTGTGTGGCTCCCCCTGAATATCACAAATAAATCATTGCTCTCCTGCTTCATGCTTTTAATCAGCTTCCCCCAAGTGAAGGGGAAGGAAAAGGTTAAAACACAAATCCGAAGTGCTGGCTCGGAGTGGCTGGGAGGGGAATGAGGAGACAACCCCTCCTTCTAGGAAGAAGGGACAGAAGTCGGACGATAGGCTTGGATGGGTCCTGCTTATAGGGGGTCATGATGGGGCTGAGCGGGCTCCGCCAGGCGCACATACGGAAGCTAAGCTGGTATGCCGGGTGTCGAGGGCTCAGCTCATAAGGGGGAAGCCAGGGCCTATGCTGAGGCTCGTCTCCTTGTGCCGGATGGGGGGCAGGGACCTAGAGCGGGGCTCAGCTTGCGGGGGCTGGGTGCTTCGGGCAGACCTGGGGCGGCTCCAGATGAAACAGCGGCTGGGCCATGTGATCCTGCCCGCCCCCTCTCCAGGAAGCGCCGCGGAGAAGAGGAAGCTGGAGCCGCCGCGTTGGAGGGAGGGAGCGCGGGTGGTGTTTGTCCCGTACCCCTCAGTCCGGAGTCTGGGCGCTGCAGCTCGAACGGAGCAGGTAGGTGGGTGCCTGCCTTCGGGCTGCGGAGGAGGGAGAGAGACGGGGGAGCGGCCCGGGCGAGGGACTCCCCCCAGCTACATTTTCCCCTGCTGGGAGGGTCACGGCTTGTTATTTAAACCTTCCCCTGACCTGTCGGGCCCTTCAGGACGAGACACAAAAAACAATCATTCCCGAAATCAAACCAAGGGCCACCCCGGATCCCACCCATCCTGGGCCAACCCTCGGGTCCCAAAGCTGCTGGGATAAAGTGACTGTTCCTATTTGCAGATAACCCCGACTCCCCGTGACTGTGGTGAGTAGAATCCGATGACACCGTGCTGAACGCCTTTTCTCGGCTAGGTTATGGTCAAGAATGTGTTAACTAATTTCACACTCATAGTTAGTCATGTTCTAACACAATAAAAAATGAATGAATGACGACAAGGCCTGGCGGGGAAGGGAGCTTCAGGCAAGATCTCTGCACCAGAGCCTGATTCAGAGGCAATCACAGATGGAGAAGAAAGAGGAAGCTCAAGTATCCGGGGGGTAGCTGTGTTAGTCTGAATCCATAAAAAGAACAAGGAGTCCAGTGGCACTTTAAAGACTAACAGATTTATTTGGGCATAAGCTTTCATGGGTAAAAAACCCACTTCTTCAGATGCTTGTTTCGAAGGGACAAATGGTTGTTGCTCAAATTCTGCAGACCTACCTTATGTAGGACTTTGCCTGCTCTCAACAAACTAGAATGGGATTAGGCAATGGAGAAGGCAACTGGCTCCCTATTCGTGCCTTAAAAAAGGAAACAATGCTTTCCAGCAGGCTCCACTGGAAGGAAAATTATTTTTTAATTAATTTTGATTATTAGATATCTTAAAGTCATCCTGACATCTTGGACTGTCATGTAATTAGAAAAGTGTTTTGTAGGTGCATCTTGAAAGGGTTTAAACAGAGAATCAAAACTGTTTTATATGCTAGAATCACTTACCCTATCCTACTGAAGTTACAATTTATTACAAACTCTGCCGTAAACTGTCAAGTAGCTTGCTGTGTTCTGCTAAATAGCTGCTGCCCTAGTGGTGGCTGTACTTCAGCAGTGGACAAAGTGATTCTTTTATCTATAGTTCAATACAATCAGTCACACTTGCACTTTAGTTTGTTTGGCTTCATGCTCATCATTATTAAAATCTTCCAAGTGTGATTGCCACAATCACAAAATATGTAGTATCAACCTTTAGTAAGGGCTTAAAGTACTTCTATCAGCTAATGGAGTTACTTCTCTAGCTCAAGTGGTAGAATACTGGGCTTTGTTAATTCAAATGGTGATGACTACCAATATGGAGGACATTATGCAATTGTTATTAAATATATGTGGGACCGGTTTGGGTAGGTTTACTGCCTATAGGGAAAAAACAATCCAAGTTGCTTGTGGGGACTTGTGTCTGACAACTGCATACAGAGGATTCATTTAAGATACACAAATAACATCTGGGAGTTTTTAACTAATACTTTATTTTGACAGATACTAGACTATGTCTGTGGTTTTGGTACTGCTGTGTCAGCTGCCAATAATGTTTGCATTTCCTCATTGCACAAGAAGATTAAAGGATTCAAAGCATACAGGGAAAGAAGGTAACATTCTTCTAAAATGAAGCTATACTTTCTGGAGTGAAACTGCATCTTACGGTGTTCTATTGTGGAAACAATCTTTTGTTTAAAAACTAAAATTGTGTAACACAGTTGTGTGATCGTTAACTTACATTAGAAGCAACAGGATTTAGATTGGTTTAAAAATCATATTCCTGCTTCTCCCACAATTTTAGAATACATCTCTACCCCGATATAACGCGACCCGATATAACATGAATTCGGATATAACACGGTAAAGCAGTGCTCCGGAGGGGGAGGGGCGGGGCTGCACACTCCGGTGGATCAAAGCAAGTTCGATATAACGCAGCTTCACCTATAACGCGGTAAGATTTTTTGGCTCCCGAGGACAGTGTTCTATCGAGGTAGAGGTGTAGTTTGATGTTTTTGCTAAAATGATCATCAGTCAAACAGATTGTCAGCGGGGTTTCAGAAAAAACACGAGTGAGATAAACAGGACAATACAGGCTCCTCTTAGGCCTCTGGACGCCTGTCAGTGACAGTTACCGTTGTTGTCAGATTACCGTTGTCTCTATTAAGACTGTACTGCATTGGTTCATATTTGGAAGGGTTTTTTTTTTTTCCCCATTCTTGGCATTCAGAAAAGATCAAAGTTTTCATTTCAAAAAATAGTTGATCGGAAACTGTTTGAATCACCATATTGTCTTCTGACATAACAGAAAGTTTGTTTGATTAAGGGAAACACTTTTCCACTCACTGTGTAATTAGACTGTGGAACTCATTGCCACAGGATGACATTGAAACCAAGAATTTAGCCAGACTCAGAGGGGTTGGACATTTTTATAGGGACAGCAAGGAAGATCTAGAGTTGTTATAGTTGATACTAGCACATTTTGGGAGGGATCTAAACCCCATGCTTCAAGGATTAAGATAATCTCTAACTCTAAAGAGTTGGATGAGACCTTCATGGGAACTGATTATCCCACATCTGCCTAGTGAGAGGATGCAAGACAGTGATGGATCAGTGGTCTGTCCAGTTTGGCAATTATGTTCCTAGCAGCCAGTATTGAATACAACACATGGAAGTACTAAACTGCTCTCTCATTTGGTTCATTTCTTCAAAGTATTTGCGTATAGTCCATTATGATATGAAGAATCCAGTATTTACAAATAACAAGAGTGCATGTGGGTGTACAGACTAAGGTCTGTCCCAGCACTCCTGATCAGTGCACCCTATCCTGCCAGGCAGGACTATATTTAAAGGCATGTCATGGTAGGGATCTACTACAGACCACCTAACCAGGAAGAAGAGGTGGATGAGGCTTTTTTTAAACAGCAAACAAAGTCATCCAAAGCACAGGACTTGGTGGTGATGGGGGACTTCAACTACCCAGTCATCTGTTGGGAAAATAACACAGCAGGGCACCGATTATCCAATAAGTTCTTGGAATGTATTGGAGACAATTTTTTATTTCAGAAGGTGGAGAAAGCTACTGAGGAGAGGCTGTTCTAGATTTGATTTTGACAAATAGGGAGGAACTGGCTGAGAATTTGAAAGTGGAAGGCAGCTTGGGTGAAAGTGATCATGAAATGATAGAATTCATGATTCTAAGGAACGGTAGGAGGGAGAACAGCACAGTTCTGGGTCCGGTTCTATACTATATCTTCATCAATGGCATACAGAATACATTTATAAAGTTTGAGGACGATACCAAGCTGGAAGGGTTTGCAAATGCTTTGGAGGATAGGATTATAATTCAAAATGATCTGGAGAAATGGTCTGAAGTAAATAGGATGAAATTCAATAAGGACAAATGCAAAGTACTCCATTTAGGAAGGAACAATCAGTTGCACACATACAAAATGGGAAATGACTGCCTAGGAAGGAGAAAGGGATCTGGGAGTCATAGTGGACCACAAGCTAAATATGAGTCAACAGTGTAACGCTGTTGCAAAAAAAGCATACATCATTCTGGAATGCATTAGCAGGAGGGTTGTAAGCAAGACACAAGAAGTAATTCTTCCTCTATACTCTACTCTGATTAGGCCTTGACTGGAGTATTGTGTCCAGTTCTGGGCACCACATTTCAGGAAGGATGTGAACAAATTGGAGAGCGTCCAGAGAAGAGTAACAAAAATGAGTAAAGGTCTAGAAAATATGACCTATGAGGGAAGATTGAAAAAATGGGACATAACAGTTTTCAAGTACATAAAAGGAGGAGGGAGAGTAATTCTTTTTAATCTCTGAGGATAGGACAAGAAGCATTGATTTTAAATTGCAGCATAGAAGGTTTAGGTTGGACCTTAAGAAAAACTTCCTGTCAGGATGGTTAAGCACTGGAATAAATTGCCTAGGGAGGTTGTGGAATCTCCATCATTGGAGATTTTTAAGAGCAGGTTAGACTTGTCCTGCCACGAGTACAGGGGACTGGACTAGATGACCTCTCGAGGGCCCTTCCAGTTCTATGATTCTATGTAGATTCTGATTCTGCAAGTCCTCTGCATGCATAACTGCCACAATTTTAAATTAAAATTACAAGTTGTTAATTTAATGTTCTGTTTCAGATGTGAGACACAGAAAAGTCAGGAAATTCCCACAAAACAACCATAACTTTGTTCATTACACATATGTTTAAGGCATTTAAGTTAATGCAAATATGTGCAAGTTTCTTAGGTTGCTAACTAGTGTTAACAAGATGGAACCTGATTTGACACTATTTTCCCCATTCTCCTGGATTTGCATGTAGCCATCAAGTTGTTGAAAAATCTACAAGTTGAAGGATCAGGTTTTGATTTCAGTTAAAACACTTCTATTCTGAGACACAATTTCTTTTTCAGTTATATCTGATAAGTGAATGAAACACTGCTGAACAAAATAGGCAAAGCTTTTCTTTTCAGTTTGATTAGTATTAATCAGTTTCAGAGTACTTATATTGATACAGGTTGCACAAAGGTGAACTCCTAGGGAAAACTCTATTTCAGCACTGCCCAAATGTACTTTGGGGATCTCCCTCCCCCCCTTGCCCCCCATATTCTTCTTAAGGCTAGTCCCTTTCTCCATGCTGTAAAAATGTGATAATCTTAAATGCTGTAACTCCTTCTAACTTGATAAAATAATGACAAGAAAATTCATTTTAAGATAAGTGATTCCCCAAATTGTTCAGGCATAGCATAAAGGCAGCAGCAATTAATATGAATGATACTGTAAGTCTTTTGGAATTGTTACTGAGCAAAATACTTTGAGATACCATTACAATGCCCAACAGTAACGATTAAGGGAAAAATTCCTGAGTGATGGGATAATCTATACCAGTGGTGGGCAACCTGCAGCCTGTCAGAGTAATCTGCTGGTGGGCTGCCAGACAATTTGTTTACATTTGCACGGCCACCCGCAGCTCCCAGTGGCCGCGGTTCGCCGTTCCCGGCCAATGGGAGCTGTGGGAAGTGGTGGCCGGCATGCCCCTGTGGCCCGCACAACTTCCCACAGCTCCCATTGGCCGGGAACGGCGAACCGCGACCTCTGGGAGCTGCGGGCGGCCGTGCAAATGAAAACAAACTGACAATCCTGCCAGCGGATTACCCTAATGGACCGCGTGTGGCCCGTGGGCCACAGGTTGCCCACCACTGATCTATGCAAATGAATTGTCTAACAAGTACGTATCTACTTTGTGACTGAATAACTTTATCCTGAATCTTGTCTCTCTCTCTTTGTGAGCAAGTGGACTTAGTTTGTAAGAATGCTCTTCCTGCTTTCATTAACACCCTTGCACACTGGAGAGTTCTTTTTAATTAACCCTCTAGTCATTTCACTTAGCAAAACCGTCTACTTACTTATACTAGAAGTTAATTTAAAATATTTCAGTTGCACAGAAAAGCAGGCCAGAAGATTTCTGTTGTTCAAAGATGAGTTCTCTATTACAAGTTATAGCAAAGACAGGCTAAAACTTGAGCCCAGAAGAAACCTGATGAGAAAATGCATTCCAGTATCTTTAAGTCTGCTATAACTTCACTAACTCTTCTGGAATTAGAACTAGGGGAGTGAGTTTATTTTCTGAGGCTCCTAACCAGCTTCTAAAAATGGCAAAAATAAAGAAAAGATGAGTTGTTAAAAACTCTGCTGACATCATCTTTGATTAGGCAAGAACCCCATCATGAACCTAATGACCATAGAGCAGCATTTATTTAAAAGGTATAAAAATAATGTATTGCCCTTTTTGTTTAAAACTTCAATCTACCCTTAAATGCCGTTCCTAAATAGTGTGATATTAAGAAGAAATTAATGGAATTTGTCCACTGTGCTGATGGAAACTCAATTTCTAAAACAAAGATTAGAATTCAGATACCAGAATGTGTGAAAAGGAATGTATGCCTAGGATTCTTACTGGAACATATCAAAGGAGGTAACCCTTAGGCTTTTTCAAGATGTGCATACTGGATCTTGCTCAGTCTGGGTCTGCTTAGAAGTCCATCTTAAAGTAATTGAATATTACAAGGAACCTTAGGATTCCCAGGCACTCCCACACTCCAGAAGGGTCAATACCACAGCTGTGGTCACTTGCATTTCAGACAGCTGGCATGAGGACCAAATTCTAAAAAGTTGCTATGAGAAAATCTGAAACTATTTACAAGGGACAGAAAATATTTAAATTTGAATGTGGAACAGGCAGAAAGAGAACTGTTGTGTTGGCAGCAAAGAAAAGGCCTTGAAATCTCCTTTTATATCCGGTAAAACGGGAAAGAAACAGAGATGTTTTTCTTTGGGGATTTTAAAGAGCTCCAGAGTTTTTTGTAAGAATACCAGAACTATCACCCTAATTTAACTGTTTTAAAATAATTTATTTTTTGTTAGTGTTTACATCGGAAAAAGAAGCCAATTTGTTCATTGGACGACATCTTCTGTATAACAGATTTGATTTTGAAGTATTTACCCCTGGTAATCTAGAAAGAGAATGCTATGAGGAGCAGTGCAATTATGAAGAGGCAAGAGAAATTTTTGAAGACCCTGATAAAACGGTAATGGCTTTAATTTAGTTTAAAATACTGGGTGGCCATCAGTAGATGGTTATTATAAACTACTGTTGCCCTTCAGAAGAGATCATTTAAAATAGGAGTTCTGCCATTATTATTTATATTACAGTAGAACCAGAAGCCCCAATCAGATGGGGCCCATTGTGTTAGGAATGCAGTGAACACACACGAATTCACGGTACGTGCCCCAAAAAGCTTGCAGGCAAAGGCTATGATTCTGCGAATACTTACAAACATAAGTGGGACTTCAGTAGGACTACACACAAAAGTAAAGCTAGGCACATACATGAGTGTCTTCAGAACTGGGAACTTTTTTGGGGGAAAAAGTGACCTGGGAAGGGGATAAAATCACACAAATAATTTTGTGTATTTTATACTTTTAAAAAATGTATATATAAAGTGCCAACTATTTCTGTCTCCCCTCACTCATTAATTGGCTGGTTTTATATACAAGTTACAGCAAAGGGGAATCTTGAGAAGAGGGCAGTGGTGACCTTGTGGATCAGTTAAGTGTGAGTGTTCCATGGATAAGGAGCAACTTTGAAGATGCTACTGTATAGTGAAAAAAAACTTTGGCAGGAGCAGGAAAAGGGGTGCAAGCCTTTCACCCCTTCCCCCCCCCTCCCCCACTCCACAGGAAGGAGCAAGACGCAGATGAGAGCAGTACTTGCAATCCTCCAAACAACTAGTGCTGCCTGTAGTGCAAATCTCTCCAGGGCCCCTGCCATCCTCTGCACTCAGTTGCAGACGGAGCAAGCAGTGCACCCTCTCCCAGGAGGATGGAGCTGCCACTGGAGTTTGCATTCCCTAGGAGTCTCCCAGGAGGAATTTTACATGACTACATCATATTTTCCCTGGAGGCTTCTGCTGCACAGTGGCTTCTTCCTCCTGCCCTGCCCCCAACCCCACACCTTTTCCAATGTGGGTTGTGGCTTAGTTTCAGTCTTAACTATAGGATTAAATTTTATACAGTGCATTACTGTCTTTAGTCATAAAATATTCTCTTATATGCATCGTATTATTAACCTATGGAACTCACTGTTCAAGGATATTATTGAGGCAAGTAACTTTGTAAGATCAGACACTTGCATTAGTAGCATTGGAATTTACACTAACTAGGATAAATTATAAGCACCACCAATCTCCATTGTCAGTCTAAGCTAATTACTAAGTGGTATCAAGAAGAAATTTCTCTACATGATACAGTATTGCAATTTAGAGGTGTTCTTGGTTTGTCTCTTTCCTTTTCTTTTAAACAGCTGGCATTTCTTTCTATTGGTTTAAGTGGACCATTGGTTTGTTCTAGTATGGCAGTTTTTTAGGATGTTATACCTGAATATACAAGTGGAATTTCAGCCCTGGGGTAAGCAGGTGCAACATTTGACTTCAGTGGAGTTGTGCCCATTTATGCCATGTCTGAATTCTGTCCACAATCTCTTATTTAAGTTATACATCACATATAGGCTTGAACTATTTAAAAAAACATTTTTATTTTCATAGATGACTTTTTGGAAAGAGTATTCCATTAAGGGACCCAGCACAAAATTCGGTAAGTCAAGATCAGAGCTTATCTCATTTCTCTCCATTACATTGCAAATATTGCTCCCCTCACACACACTCTAGAACCCCCCTCCCCAATATGTTGCAATTTATGTTGTCATCTGGTCATAACTAAGTATTCAGCTGGCACAGTTATAACCCTTGATTACTGTCTTTTTATATTTTTGTACATTTTCTTTTTATATACTGAAATGTATATTAGATATTATATAATATATTTATGAAGTTCGGGGAGTTGGAAGACTTTGGCCCTTTACTATTGCATATTGAAATATGCATTCTGCTATCCATTTCCTTGTATGTATTAGACAATATAGAAACTTTGCAACTATAATTCTGCTGCTTCCTACTTCTGTTTTTATTTTGTACTGCAATAGTTTATAGAGGCCCCAGTTAGGATCAGGACCTCACTGTGGTAGGTGCTATACAGATAGAGTGAAAGTCAGGATCTGCTCTGAAGGACTTAATCTGATGAAAGATGCAGTAAGTGTGTGAAATAACAATTGGTGGGGATGGATTGGTGGAGAATCTCAAAAACATGCATATATAAATGATCTAGGAGAGGAATATTTGTTAACTTTTGCTTTTGGTTGGGGTGGGCATTAATGTCTTGGGGTGGGCATTAAAGTGCTGGATTGATGTGACGGCTTGTCATGTGAGAAGACTAATAGAAAGGAACTACTACTGTTAATCTTACTATAACATCTCTCTCAAATCTTCAAAAAGAGAGAAGGCCACCACTGACGAAGCATTGTTAATAATGCTATAGTGTTAGTCAACTGGAAATAATTACTGATTTCTGTTCAGGTGGTGAAGCTACACAAAAAATTGATGTTACAGGACTTCTGACTGGCCTAGTTGCTACTGGAGTTCTGTTGGTTTTAACTGGATTACTTATTTATTATTTCTGGAAAAACAGATGCAAAGCAAGACAACCACCCGGGTAAGGAATTGAGAATAATATTTCACTTTACTTTCATAGGAAAAACTTTAGTAATATAGGTGGAATTTTCAAAATCATTCTGCTCTCAGTGAAGTGAATGGAAATTTTACTATTGACTTCAGTGGAGACCGAGTTAGGTCACTACTAAATGCTGTTGAAAATATCATTCTTAGAGTTAAGGTTCTACAAGATTGTAACTATAAATCACAAGAAAATATATAAAACAAATGACTTTTGTATGGGTCACAGATCCTGTTAAACAATACTTTGCTGGGCCCCAAAATCTTTACCAAGAAAAATGGTTTCAGCATGAGGGAGCCCTGAGCCAGATCTGGTTTTTGAAACCTGCAATGGAGGAGTGTGAACTGGTTTTAAGAATAGTTTTAGATATTAGAATTTGTAACTGCTGGAGAAATTGAATTGTGCTAGAGGAAGTATGAGTGGACTTGACTTTTTCCAAAGAATTAGCTTGCTGAGGATCTATAGATTCCTCAAGACAGCCTTTCTGTGAGCTTCACAATGGAAACTACTATTGTAATACAGTGGAATCTCCTTAATTGGCACAGTTAGTAACTAGTATGTTTATCTGAGATTCATGAGAATATTTTGTGCTGTGATAAATATAATATGCTGTAAAGCAGGAGATACATAGCAATAAATATATGCTTGCAAGCATAACTTCACACCAGTAAACAATGTGAAAGGCTTACAGATGGCACTAAGTATGCCATTTGTCCATCACTGAATTGAAATACTTGTGTTAGGCAACTGTATTAAAAAAGTTAAGTGGACTCTGTGAATAGCTAAAGGAGGGGAAAAAGGTAAATCAGATTTTAGTTTACACAATCTCATTGTGGACTAAATGATATGTAATAGAGCTTTCAGACTTCAAAAACTTGTTTGGCCAGCTTGTTAGTATAAATCTCCTCTCCAATTTTCTTTCTGTTTTTAAAATCTATGGCAGTTTTGGTTACTTTCCTTTCAACTGCATCATTTTTTTTAAAATACACACAATTATTTACAAAGAAGTAAACTAAATGCATTTTTAATTGAAAATACACCTTTAAACCTAAAATTATCAAGTATAGTGCTATTGGATATCTGCTCCTCCAGGCTTGTTGTAGGTACAAGACTTCACCATGAACTAAATGCGTATCCATTTGCAGTATAAGCATGTGTTCTTGATTCTATACAGGATGAAGAAAGGATGAAACCATAAAGTCTGATTTTTTTCCCCAGGGTTATGTACACCATCAAAGTATAATCTGTGATACTACCCACACTAAGACTCCCCTTATGACTAAAAGCTTTACCACTATCATTTGAAGCACCCATAAACTCCACAGAACATTGAGTATTTAAGAAACAAATATGCTATTTTATTAATATTCTATTATTACTTACGATATTTATTTTACATATGATTATGGAATATGATTTAAAAACTAGACTGTGTACTAGTACTTGAAACACTAAAGTTGAGATCAACTATATAAGTAATCAGCACTTAATGATCTTAAGGAAGAGCACTTGTCAGTTCGTGTAAACAGCACTTTTTTTTTTTTTTTTTACATGCACACTGTGGCATACACGGAAATATCCCAGTGATCTTCAGTGCAGAAAACTGCACTGAATTTTGATTATATATTAAATAAAAGGAAGAGTGTACATAAAAATAACAGTAAATTGAGTTACACTATTTACAACAGTAAATATCATTGCAACTTAAATATCTATTGAGATAGGAAAAAGCTGATTTGTAACTACTTGTGTTGGAATCCTTTAAGGGCCTCTTCTCTACCTGTTAAAAGCAAATCCTGTCTGACTTCCATAAGCATAGAAGCCCCTCTTCTAGTGAAGGAGGCACAATTCTGCAACTCAAAGGAGGGGTGGACCTTTGCATAGTTCTGCTGGGATAGGGAGCTGAAATAATCTGGAGGATCCACTGCTACATGGATTCTCTAGCCCTCCTCCTCTCTCTACTCCTCTCAACCTCACAAGTATGAATGGGCAACAGAGTTACAGAAGCTACTCCAGCCATTGCCGTGAAGTAACTGTCATAGTCGGTCCTAGAGGAGGATTCTGCCCCATCCTTGTCTCTGTGAATTTATGCAGCACTTAACTGTGTTCCTCAGCCTAGGTTCTGGGAATACCCATTTGGCCCATGCTGTTTAAGATTATTAAAAATGTACTTGCTTTGGCAAAAGGCTATGTAATCCTCTCCTTCATATATAAAAATGAAAATGTCATTCATAATACTTTTAACTCTGTTTAGGTACTCAGACAGTGTAAGAAGTAGAAGACATTCATCTGTCATCTTCAGAAGACATGAAGAGGTTTCTTTAAATCCACTCCCTCTAAGAACAGATGATGAGTCAGGACTGCCAACTTATGAAGAAGCTGTGACATTAGGTGGAAAATACGACGTACCACCACCACCATATCCAGGGCCTGCAAAAGGGTTTAAGATGTTTAAAAAGTCTATGTCACTTCCTGCCCCACAATCCCAAACTTGACTCTGGAGGAGTGAGGAATTAATCTTCATTGGAAGATGTACATTTGAAAAGGGACAGTACCTTGCAAGACATTTTTCACAAATGTGAAAGACTTACAGCTCTTCTGCACAGCTAGGAGCAAGTGAATTATTTCATAATGGAAATGAAGTTATTGTTTTGAAAAAGTTTGATGTATTTTTCCAGCATGAAACTTGTTTATACAAGTTTTTGGTGCTAGAACTGAACCGTGCATAAAGGTACTAATCTTTGAGTTCCCATGCATTTTGAGCCACGTATCAAACTACTGATATTCCCTTACTAGTTTTATTTACTGTTTATTCAGAAGGAAAAAGATTTTTAATATTAAAATTGGACTTAACACTAACCATTTTTTAAATTAAAACTTTAAACCACTGTGAATACATTAAGCATTGAATAACTAACAAAATAGATACCTCATTTGGATGATAGGTGGGTTTTCTACTGGTTCTAGAAGTAGTAATGGGCTGTATTGATGAAAGCTAGTTAATCTGTCAAGCTTGTATAGCGTTATGGTTTCTGAATTAATTTGTCTAATTTTAAACATTAACTGGACAGTATGAGACAATAATGGCAGAAAGCCATGCTTAGGAGGACAGAGGATATTCTCTATGAAAATCATGGTTGGGGGTTATCTAAAATAATGACTACATGTATTCTCCTCAACTTCATCACCTATTTACTGCTCTCTGTTGCAGAACAGTAGTTATTGCTGGGCAAGTCAGATAGGTGTCTTTCCCTAGATCCCATTAACAAGCGACCCATAGCAATGGCTAGTTGGTAACTAGTAGGATTATTTCTCTCCGTCCACATCCCCACCTTAATATACACCGTGTAAATTTTCAAAGCATTGTCTTGCAACTTCTCCTTGAACACAATTTATATTGATTATCTTAGTCTTGGAGGCTTAAAGTCAAGACTTCTGGCTGATAAAATATGAGTCCAAAAGTTGATCCTCTGCATGCTTATGCAGGTCACTTACATTGCCCTGCTGGAATGTCTGAGATTTTAGAAATCTCTCATCTGTAGAATGTCTAGTAATCAGAAGACAATGGATAAGATTTTCAAAAGGGACTAATGACTTGGTTACCTTCATTTCTGGAGCTCCAATGGGAGACACCTTTAAAATTGGAACCCTTTAAGGTATCACCAGTTGGACATTCAGAAGCTGAGTCACTTTTGAAAATCTTGGCCAATGGTTCAATAGCAGCAAATTAAATGTAAACTTGTATTTAAAATGGTTCATTCAGTCACTGTTTACATTTAAAGTTGAATGTTTACTTGTAACGATTTTTTTGACAGAGAAGTTCAGTGAGAAACTATGTAATGACTCCATATCACTGTCTTAAATCTAAAAATCTCTCATCTAAAGAGAAATTGCTGGAATACTTGGAAGATATAGGGTGCACTGAGAATACTACATAAGGCCAATCTTGCCTATAAGTAACTCAGATTGACTTAAGTGCATGGATAATTATTTTCTTGTTACTGACTGACAGGATTGAGAGTCAAATTAGTTTCTCTTCTGTCTCTGTCAGACTTGCTTATAGCCGATGGCAAGTCACTTAACCCCTGTGCCTTACCCATTTTACAGATTGAAAAGTATACCTACCTACCTCAGGGTACTGAGATGTTTAATTAATTGCCATTCATACTTTGAGTGCTCTGAGATTCTTGGTTGAAGAGTGCCATTTTTAACTGCTGAAGCCTTAAAGATTGTGTCCAATCTACTTCAAAGACTGCATCTCAACTGATCAGCTGATATATGAAGTGCTGAGCCAACAGTCTCATGGCTTAATCACAAGGAGAGTAGAAACCAATCATTAGTGAGAGGTGCTTGACCATTGCATTATCTTGTCATCTGTATACCCCAGATCCCAAATTCTACTCCTTCATAATTGGATGGGAGAGATTTGAAGGGGAAAGGTCTAGAGAGGTTTGGGGGTTTTGGACATTGATCTGAATGGTTGTATCTTGTACATGTGCCAAAACATTGCATCATATTTTTTAAAAATATAAATAAAACACTATATGAAATAAGACCAGAATATTCACTTGAATGTAGAATCTGACTCTTAATTCATAAAAGGAGGAAGTAATTACCAGTGGGTGATTGCTGACAACGAAGAAAAATAGTTGACATAAGCAAATTACAATTTTGAAATATTGTGGGTATTGGTCTACCTACTTTCGTCAACTAATGGATGTCCATCAGTTTCTGCCAGAGTCAGTACACCTGGCTTCAGTATAGGTGCCTTCTGTAAATCCATGCTTTTTCAATTATTATACTAAAACTGGATGGAGCATAAACTCGGATTTGGAAAAGAAAAGTTAATACAAGGAAGATGACTCTTGGTATGATAAATTCATCCTGAATTCGCAGAGCACGAATTGGTGCAACAGAGATTATAGTTTTGTAAAGTACCACCCTACAGTCTAAAAGGTGAACCACTCTTTTGTCAAACTTCATATGATGGGATTATTAATGAAGTCACTTCAACAATGGGAAGTGATGAGAAGATGTAATTGCTTCTCTAAATCACCTGTTCAACTATTACTGTAAAACAGGCTTAACCCCCCCCCAACAATCTAGTTAAAAGCAGGGCTGTCAAGCGATTAAAAAAAATTAATCGCAATTAATCATGCAATTAAATAATTGCGATTATTTGCACAATTAATCGCACCATTAAACAATAATGGAATACCATTTATTTAAATATTTTTGGATGTTTACTACATTTTCAAATACTGATTTAAACTACAACACAATACAAAGCGTACAGTCTTCACTTTATATTTATTTTTGATTAAATATTTGCACTGTAAAAAAATAGTATTTTTCAGGTCATCTAATACAAGTACTGTAGTGAAATCTCTATCATGAACTTACAAATGTAGAATTATGTCCAAAAAAACCTGCGTTCAAAAATAAAACAATGTAAAACTTTAGTGCCTACAAGTCCCCTGAGTCCTACTTCAGCCAATCGCTCAGACAAACAAGTTTGGTTACAATTTGCAGGAGATAATGCTGCCCGCTTCTTGTTTACAATGTCACCTGAAAGTGAGAACAGGCATTCACATGGCACTGTTGTAGCCAACATTGCAAGATATTTACATGCCAGATGCCCTAAAGATTCATATGACCCTTCATGCTTCAACCACCATTACAGAGGACATGCGTCCATGCTGATCACAGATTCTGTTCGATAACCATCCAAAGCAGAGCAGACCGACGCATGTTCATTTTCATCATCTGAGTCAGATGCCACCAGCAGAAGTTTGATATTCTTTTTCTGGTGGTTTGGGTTCTATAGTTTCCGCATCTGAGTTTTGCTTTAAGACTTTTGAAAGCAAGCTCCACACCTCGTCCCTCTCAGATTTTGGATGGCACCTTAGATTCTTAAACCTTGGGTTGAGTGCTGTAGCTATTTTTACAAATCTCACATGGTACCTTCTTTGCATTTTGTCAAATCTGCTGTGAAAGTGTTCTTAAAATGAACATGTGCTGGGTCATCATCCGAGACCGCTATAACATCAAATATGTCAGAATGTGGGTAAACAGAACAGGAGACTTACAATTCTCCCCCAAGGAGTTCAGTCACAAATTTAATTATTGGATTATTTTTTTTAAACGAGCATGAAGGGGCATACGAATATTTAGCATAGCTGGCATGTAAATACTTTGCAACGCCAGCTACAAAAGTGCCATGCGAATGCCTGTTCTCACTTTCAGGTGACATTGTAATTAAGAAGTGGGCATTATCTCCCGTAAATGTAAGCAAACTTGTTTCTCTTAGCAATTGGCTGAACAAGTAGGACTGAGTGGACTTGTAGGCTCTAAAGTTTTACATTGTTTTGTTTTTGAGTACAGTTATGTAACAAAAAAATCTACATTTGTAAATTACACTTTCACAATAAAGAGATTGCACTACAGTACTTGTATGAGGTGAATTGAAAATTATTTTTTTGTTTGTCATTTTTACAGTGCAAATATTTGTAATAAAAAGTGAGCACTGTGCACTTTGTATTCTGTGTTGTAATAGAAATCAATATATTTGAAAATGTAGAAAAACATCCAAAAATGTTTAATAATTTTCAATTGGTATTCTATTGTTTAACAGTGAGATTAATCGTGATTAATTTGAGTTAATCACGTGAGTTAACTGCAATTAATCGACAACCCTAGTTAAAAGTTTAAGATGTGCACTGCCTGGTTAAACACAATTTGTCTAAACTTTGTAAAGCCAAACTATTTTTTAAAATTGATTAAAAATTTTTACAGATTACTTCTTTAAAATAAAATACTTAGGGTAATATAACCTTGTTTAAAATACTTTACAGGTTATTTTGGACTAAGTAGCAACTCGTGTAATTTTACAGTTTGTTTAAAGGATCAACCCTTATTTGGACTACGAAATATGAAGACACTAGTTACTAATGCTAATTTTTGAATTAGTCACTAGATATTTCAATTGATAGCTGTTGATCTTTCATTTATAATTAGTCAGTTTACAAAACACTCAACTATTCTCATTCTTTAAATGTTTGCATAGTTGTAGACAAATAATCAAACTATTGCAAAATTAAACTTTTTAAAGTAAGAAGTGGGTGGGAAAAATTCCTCTAAAAAGGAAGAATTTTTCAAAGTTGATTCTCTCATGCCCCAAGCTTTCCTTACCTTCAGTCCTCTCCCCCTCTGATCTTCTGTTTAGGGATATTCATTTAAACATAGATACTGTGGGAAACATTTTTAAATATAACTGATACACTAAGGGGGTGGGGGAAAGGGCTCATGTATTCAGAACTATCATCACATTTGTAATTTTACCTGCTCTGCTCTTTAGAAGTATAATAATTATTATTAGAGTGTGAGAGACTAAATTTTTATTGGAGAGCATTTTTGAAATGGGGTTTGGAGGACTGGGGAAATAAAATGCATTGTTGATATTCAATATTATAAGTGCATCTGATTTTTGTCTTTTGGAACAGGCATGTGTGGGGTGGAGGGGGTGATATTTTAAAAGTGAACAGAGTGAGGGTTTGTTAAGAGCTATAAACTCAAGTCCTCATTTCTTACATTAAATTGTATTTGTTGATACTGTGCTTTTACTTCTGTTTTCACAGAATAGATCTAAGATGACAATGATACATCACTTCTGTACCCATTGCCTTTAATTTCTCTTTAATGTTTCCTTTCAATTGTAAGGCTTTAAACCAACCTAACTTCAAAATCCTTCACCGATCCCTGGAGAGTGATTTATAAAATTGTATTGCTACGCTGTATGAAATATTGGTTGGAGCAAGTTCTCTCAGTTCAGGGCAAGTACACCTGTATTCCCTTTCTGTGGTCCCTCAAGGGCACCTGCTCTAGGCTCCTCAGCCATCACTTCTCTTGTGAGAGAGACATGTCTTTACCCTTCTCACTGGTGTTTTCCCAAGCTGCATAGTTCCCTGCTTACACTCTAATATTCGCAGCAAACCAGACTGCCTAAACAGGCCACCGTCTGAGTGTTGCTTTCTCTTTGAAAGCTAGGAACAGCTGTAATTGACAGCAGTCACAAGTTACCACACAGCTCTTGAGATAAGCACGCACACTTAAGGTGAAATTACAGAGAAAACATATTAAGAATAAAAACCTACACATATGCAAATAAGCTTATCAGAGGTCACCCATTAATCATATGGGTGCCTTAGTAGGTCAAGTTCTTCCAACCCTTCTCTAAGGATTGAGGTCCCCTCCCTTGGATAGAAAGGTTATGTATGTTTGCTGGATCAGAAAGAAAGCCTTAAATCAGTTTAATCTCAGACTCAGGGCGGGCTCCAGCATTTCTGCCGCCCCAAGCAAAAAAAAAAAAAAAAGCTGCGATTGGCGGCGGCAGTTCAGGGGCAGGTCCTTCGCTCCTAGAGGGAGTGAGAGCCCTCCCACAATCATACATAAACCATTCATTTTAAACAATGGATCCCAAAGATACTGCATGATGTTACAATCTCTGTCACACTTCCCCCATAAAGAAATTACATACAATCCCGGTACACAATAATACATAAACTTAATACTACAACGTATTTTAAGGACATTGCAGGATATTGCCATATCTGTCACACAAATGGCTGGATATCAGCATTTCTAGGTTCTTTTTCCAATTCTGCCAACTGAATATGTTGGACAAATCCCTTGACTGCTCTTTAGTTGGATAAAGTGAGGATATCTACCTTTTCATAATGCATTTTGAGATCTAATGAAAGATACTATAAATGTTAAATTATTCACTTTTTTATGGGCATAATGAAGGAGCAAAACCTTAAGAACAGTGTGAAAAGTGAGTCAGAGAAATACCCCCTGACTCATGAGGGGCTTGAGGGGTTAGATCCTGCTCCCATTTAAGTCAATGGCAAATTTCTCATTGACTTCAAGGAGAGTAGTATTGAATGCAAAATGAAATGACTTATCAAAATTTACTGGATACTTTAAATATGCCTACAACCATGCTGCTGTCAAAATTGCTTAGGGAAGATTGCATGTTTTAATAACTAACTATGCATGTAAAGTTAATGAGAGTTTATTTTAATGGGATAGCTCTTTCCTGAAACAAAAAGCCCAGCCCTAGCTAGTGCAGCATAGAAGAATTTTACCTTTGATTAGATTAGTACCACCAGTCTTGGTGGGAAAAGAGGGAACACTTGTAAGCAAGTAATGAAACCACTATATTATTGTGATCAGTAGTTCTTTCAAAACCATGATTATCAACGTTTTTCATATTGTGACCCCATATTACAACAGAAAAGTTTTGGGGCCCCTCCATCTAGCCATAAAAAAGGGATGGGTGAGTTGTGAACCTGATGTTGAGAACCTATGCTTTAAAACATTCTGCCTCATTTGAAGTTATTTCTGTATTCATGTCTGTAACAGATTTATCAGCTATAAAATTTTCATAACAAGAAAATCCATTTATTAACCTTTCTTCAGAACCTGCAACATTCCCCAAATGTACTGGCTGTTCTATCTGTAATTTTAACTGTAACTCCTGACTGCTTTGTAATATGTATAATAAATCTGTTTCCAAAACAGTGTTACTCTAGTATGTTTTTATTGCCTAATCTTACTAGAGCATTTCACTCTGCCCTCAAACCCTCTGCCATAATAGGAAACTGTACAGCATATTTGACACTGAGTGCTTGCTTTTTTCCCCCCTCATGTAATGCTGAAGATGTGCCAGTCTCCATATTAACATGAAAAGTAATCTCTCAAAGTAAATGCTTCCAAACCCAACCACAACAGAAAGGAGAAATACTTATTCACCCTGCAACAGAAACTTTAAGCACAACTGAAAATAAATACACATAAAAGTTTTAAGGGCCAAAAATTGCTGTTAATTATAAAGAGTGTTCTGGTGTGTTAACTACCTAATCTCTTCATTCAAGGGATTATTCTGTGACTGCCTAACACAACAGCTCTCGCTTGGGGCTGAAAAATCTGCAGAAAGGTAGGTCACAGGTCGCAAGTTCCATTTCCTTAGTCAAGAAGTTTATATAGCCCTGGTCTACACTGGCGGGGATGATCAATCTAAGTTACGCAACTTCACCTACTTGAATAACGTAGCTGAAGTCGACGTACTTAGATCAACTTACCGTATTGTCTTCACCGCTGTGAGTCGACTGCTGCCGCTCCCGTCGACTCTGCCTGCGCTTCTCGCAGCGCTGGAGGACAGGAGTCGATGGGAGAGCACTTGGGGGTCGATTTATTGCGTCTAGACTAGTCAATCCTTGCTGCCTCCAGTAGGGGTCAGTTATTGCACCAACGAAGGGAACACAGGGAACAGCAAGACAGAGACTGCTAGCCAACACCAAGAGCTATCAGAGATGGGAGCCAGAAGCAGCAGAGAAAAATCTACAGATGAGAACTAGGTAGCCCATTTGAGAAAAATGAACAAAGCAGTTGAGGTAACATGTAGAGGAAAAAGAAAAGGATGTCCAGGAGCAAAAGGGAGTAGAAGCTAAGACAGGACACTGCTATCATTTGGGAAGTAGGGGGTATAGCCAGGCTGAGAAACAGAGCAGACCAGGAGGAAATTTAACAAAGATGACGAGAAAAATGTTTTTCCTTCCTGACACAAGCATACCATGAGAAAAGTTTCAATACATGAAAATATATTTTCTTTATATTAATTTCTATGTAGGTATTTGCTGTATTTGTGACTTCCCTGATATAGTTATAAATGGGATGGAAAAGTGGGAGGGAACAAGGTCCATGCTATGAAAAGCTCAGCACCACTGTCACTCAGTCCTCCTCTTAGCAATGTATTTTTCACCACTCTAAGGGGGACTAAATTAAAAAAATATATACTATTTTCTATGCCTATTCCAGGTAACGTGTTTAATTCAGCTTTGCTTCAGCTATTCATAGCCCTGCTTTCTAACCTGAGGGTTATCATTCAAACCATGCAAAATCCACTTTGCATGTAATTTGTCAATTCTTTGCATTTTGGTCCCCATGCAACCTTTAATATTCAGTGTTTCAAGTTCAAACAAATCAGAAAACTCAAAGTGAAACCCTGCAGAATCTGACATATTTTGCTTGGTTTTGGGTTACAACTATAAGAAACCTTAGTGTTCTGCATGGTTTTGAACAAAACCATAAATTCCTTCCTAGAATAAACCCACTCCCTGCTCGTCTTCTGAAGGACTGTGAACATGTGGGCATCAATTTGGCTTTATAACTAGAAAAGTTTAATCTGCTTTATCCCAAAGGTTTTGCCCAGCTGTTGTTTTTAAAGTCCTAGATCTGTTGGAGACATTACACAGTAATATACTGACCTGTCCTCTGCACATGATGATGAACAAAGGAATTAAAACAATAATATAATCTGTTTATGATACTCAAATTTGCTACTGGCATAAACAGGTTCAAATTAATTTCAAATAAATGAAGATATCAATATATGATAAAGATTCTACAAACAAATTCTGACCTCAGAGCTATAAAACCAAGTGCAGAATTTGTGGAAAATGAGATACCATTAATGTAACTAATAGCAAAATTCGGCTTGCAGAAAGAACCCAGTTTAATTTTGAAATCTCAGGCATTGTGTTCAGGGCCAGTGTGGAAAAAAATATTAATAGTAAAGGGAGTGGATATGATTTCGAATCGCGGAGACATTAAACATGGAACCCTACAGCCCTATTTGCAGTCTATTTGACACAGAAAGTAACATAAGTAACAAAGCCTTCACTATTGTCTACGTTTAACAACAAAATCCTATCCTAGCTTGGACACAATTTAGAACATCCATCGGCATGGAGTAAAAGCCTAAAAGGAAAAGTTAGCCAGAACTCAAATTAACGTCTTCCATGCAATTCATAACTTTTGTGCTAGTTCATTACAAATCCAATTTATTTTAGTTCAAACTGTAAATACAGTTTTATAGCCTTCACTATCTTCAATAGAATTGGCCTGAACAATTTGACAAAAACTGAAAAGTCAACATGAAACTAACTTCCATCCTGGGAATGGCAGTTCTTATAATGTACATTATAATCAACAGTGGACCCAATCCTGTTCCCATTGAAGTGAGCTGGAGTTTGACTATTAATCTCAGATAAAGTAGGCCCAAGAAATTTAGATCAAAACATAGCATAGGCATTCTGAAACATTTTTAGTGTGTGGACACTTTTATAGAGAGGATGTCTTTATGTACCACCTACCCACTCCCTCTTTTCCCTACAGTTCTGCACATGCTCTCTGTTACTTTGCTCCCTTTTCTTCCTCTCTCCTTCCTTGCTGCTTGGTCAGAATCACCTATTACACATGCTTCCCTCTTGCTAAATTTCATTATTTCCTAAACATGCAGCCCAGCCACCGGGTCTCCTCCCACTGCACCATTGGACGCATCTTTTCCGATAGTGGACCCAGTGCTACTGATGACTTTGGTCCCTGAAAGCAGCTTGACCTAGAAAAGGCAGCTAAAGTAGCTCTTTTTCCCTTATTTTTAGCTACTTTTATAGGCTTCCAGGCTCTTCTTTATGGGGCACCTTGATTACTGTAGAAGCAGCTGAAATAAGGAGGAGGAGCCAGCACCATGTGACCAGCCAGCTGTTTGCAGTCCACAACTTGGAAATCTCTAGAAAACAAATCCTAATTTTAGAGATGAGATAAAGGCTTGGTCTACACTAGTCGGTTATTTTGGAATTAGCCGACTTAATTCAAAAAAAAAAAGATTCCGTCCACACGACCAAACCGTTTTTTTCAATTTAAAGGGCTCTTTAATCCGATTTCTGTACTCTACCTCGGCAAGTGGAGTAGCGCTTAAATCGAGATTGCAATCCTGGGTTAAAGGTATTGTGGACACAATTCAACGTTATTGGCCTCCAGGAGCTATCCCAGAATGCTCCCTTGTGACCGCTCTGCACAACACTCTCAAGTCCGATGCACTAGCCAGGTGGGCAGGAAAAGCCCCAGGAACTTTTAAATTTCATTTCCTGTTTGGTTACCATCAGCACAGTCCGCCATCACAGGCAACCATGCAGAGTCCACCATCACAAGAGATCACGCAGTCCCGGATTTGCAGACGAGCTCCAGCATGGTCTGAATGGGAGGTACTGGATCTCATCGCATGTTGGGGAGACGAATCTGTTATGGCAGAACTACGTTCCAAAAAAAGGAATGCAAATACGTACGCTAAAGTCTCCAGGGACACAGAGCAGTGTCGTACAAAAATCAAGGAGCTCAGGCAAGTGTACCAAAAAACCAGGGAGGCGAACGGGCGCTCTGGGTCACAGCCCCATACATTCCGCTTCTACCGTGAGCTGCATGCAATTATGGGATGTGACACCACCACTACCCCACCACTGTCCGTGGACACCTGCAAGGGGGGAGTTGCATGGAGCGAGAAGGATGAATTATTGGAGGACAAAGAGGAGCAGGAGGTCAGTGTACAGGCAGCAAGTGGGGAATCCGTTTTCCCCCCTAGCCAGGAACTATTCTTAATGCTGGAGCCAATAGCCTCCTCCCACTCCCAAGGCGGGCTCCTGGACCATGATCCTGGAGAAGGTACTTCTGGTCGTGAGAGCCTGATTGGAGCCACGTGGTGGAGGGTGGGGAGGAAACCCAGCCGCACTGTGCTGTTCGCGTTTAGTTTAAAGGGCTCATTCCTGCTCAGAGCCTCATCGGAGCCACGCTGTGGGTGCGGGGTATGTGTGTTGTGTGAAGCGATCATCGCAGAGAGCCCGCAGGCCCTCCTTTTATATGGCAAACCCACCAGGCATTGCTTGCTATGGGAAAGGGGGCCCAGCAGTTTCAAAGCATTGAAATTAATGTGGAAGAAGCAGAAACCCGCATGCCCCTAAGCTGCCTGCAAGCTGAATTCTGTTGCCCGTATGTGATGGCTTACTCACACCAAAGTGGCAGGCACTTCAGTATAAAAGGGAAAATTCTAACTTGTACAGAAAGAACATGTGCTGTGTACTATGAATTGCCTGTTTCACTGAGAAAGAGTGTTCCCTTTGTTCTCTGAAATGTATCTTTTAAAATACTACCCTCCCTTTTTCTCCTCCCGCAGGTGCAAATGTTTCAATGTGGTCCTTATCTACTCCGTCCCAGAGGCTAGTCCAGATTAGAAGGCAGAAAAAACAAACTCGGGACGACATGTTCGCCGAGCTCATACAGTCCTCCCACATTGATAGGGCCCAGCTGAATGCGTGGAGGCAAACAATTGCGGAGTCCCGTAAAGCATTACAGGAACACGAAGAGAGGAGGGACATGTGCAATGAGAACAGGCAGGATGCTATGGTCAAGCTCAGGGGTCTCAAGCACACGGTCCGCGGGGCTCTTGTGTGTGGCCCGCCAAGCTCCTCGTGCCCCCCCCCCCGCCTACCTGAGGGATTGCCCCCTGTGGCGTTGCGAGCCCCGCGCTGCTTTCTGAAGCAGCTGGCAGCACGCCCCTTTGGGCCGGGGGGAGGGGGAACGAGGCAGAGGGCTCTTGCATTGCCTCCTTTCAGGCACTGCCCCCCGCAGCTCCCATTGGCCGGAAACAGGGAACCGCGGCCAATGGGAGCTTCGTGGGAGGTACCTAGAGGAGCGGCAAGAGCAGCACACGCATGGCACCCTGAGCCCCTCCCCCAGGGGCTGCAGGGACACGGTTCCATCTGCTTCCTGGAGCAGAGCGGCGTGAGGCCGGGGGCCAGGGAGCCTGCCCTGACCCCCGGTGTGCGCCGCTGCCACCCCAGAACCACTCTAGGTAAGCAGCGCCGGGCTGGAGCTTGCACCCTGAACCCCTCCTGCACCCCAAATCCCTGCCCTGAGCCCCCTGCCACATCCCACACCCCTCCTGCACCCCAACCCCTTGCCCTGAGCCCCCTGCCACATCCCACACCCCAACTCCCTGCACTGAGCCCCTGCCGCATCCCGTACCCCTCCTGCACTCCCTGCCCTGAGGCACCTGCTGCACCCTGCCCCCCTGCCACACCCCTCAGCCTCTTGTACCCCACACACCAACTCCCTGCCTTGAGCCCCCTGCTGCACCCTGCACACCTCCTGCACCTCAACTCCCTGCCCTGAGCCCCTGCTGCACCCTGCACCCTTTCTGCACCCCCTGGGGGCAGCGTTAGGGTGGGGACTTCGGGGAAGGGGTTGGAATGGGGGAGGGAAGGGAGGGAAGAGGTGGGGCAGGGGTGGGGCCTAATGGAAGGGGTGGAGTGGGGGCGGGGCCAGAGGCAGCGAGTGGGGGGTGTCAGTGATGTCGCCCTCGGGTCAATGCACTAGTCCTCATGTGGCCCTCGTGGTCATTTGAGTTTGAGAGCCCTGGTCAAGCTCATGGGGGAGCAAACTGACATGCTCCGCTGTATGGTGGATCTAATGCGGGAAAGGCAGCAAGACCACAGACTGCCGCTGCAGCCCCTGTATAACCGCCCTCCCTCCTCCCCAAGTTTCATAGCCTCCTCACCCAGACGCCCAAGAATATGAGGGGGGAGGCTACGGGGATCCACACACTCAACCCCAGAGGATCGCCCAAGCAGCAGAAAGTTGGCATATGCCAACTTTTGATTTGGTTTCTGGACTTGTCCTTCCCCCCTCCTCCCCCCCCAACCCAATACCCCTCCTCCCCCGGTCTACCTTCTGATTTCTCTCAATGTGTTGTGCAACAAATAATAAAGAACGATTTTTAAACAATTGTGACTTTATTTCCTCTCATATATATATATATAGGGTGGGTAGCTTCAAGAGAAACAAACAAACTGTCACACCGTACCCTGGCCAGTCATGAAACTGGCTTTCAAAGTTTCTCCGGTGCGCAGCACGCCCTGCTGCGCTCTTTTAATCGTCTGTTGTCTGGTTGTGTGAAATTGGCTGCCAGGCGAGTTGCCTCAACCTCCCACCCCACCATAAACATCTCCCTCTTACTCTCACAGATATTGTGGCGCACACAACAAGCTGCAATTACAATTGGAATACTGACAGGTTTCAGAGTAGCAGCCGTGTTAGTCTGTATCCGCAAAAAGAACAGGAGTACTTGTGGCACCTTAGAGACTAACAAATTTATTAGAGCATAAGCTTTCGTGGACTACAGCCCACTTCTTCGGATGCATATAGAGTGGAATAAATATTGAGGAGATATATATACACACATACAGAGAGCATGAACAGGTGCGAGTTGTCTTACCAACTCTGAGAGGCCAATTAAGTAAGAGAAAAAAACTTTTGAAGTGATAATCAAGATAGCCCAGTACAGACAGTTTGATAAGAAGTGTGAGAATACTTACAAGGGGAGATAGATTCAATGTTTGTAATGGCTCAGCCATTCCCAGTCCTTATTCAATCCCAAGTTGATTGTGTCTAGTTTGCATATCAATTCCAGCTGAGCAGTCTCTCGTTGGAGTCTGTTTTTGAAGTTTTTCTGTTGTAAGATAGCCACCCGCAGGTCTGTCATTGAATGACCAGACAGGTTAAAGTGTTCTCCCACTGGTTTTTGAGTATTATGATTCCTGATGTCAGATTTGTGTCCATTAATTCTTTTGCGGAGAGACTGTCCAGTTTGGCCAATGTACATGGCAGAGGGGCATTGCTGGCACATGATGGCATATATCACATTGGTAGATGTGCAGGTGAACGAGCACCTGATGGTATGGCTGATGTGATTAGGTCCTATGATGATGTCACTTGAATAGATATGTGGACAGAGTTGGCATCGGGCTTTGTTACAAGGATAGGTTCCTGGGTCAGTGGTTTTGTCCAGCAACCACACATCATTGAACAAAACTTTTAAATGGAAATTTATTATTACGTATCTAGTATTTGGATATTATACAAAGTATAACAGCCGATCAGTTTAAAAAAAAGATTTTCCTTGTTAAACAATGAGCTAACTGCTTTTGGAGAAATTACATATTTCAGCAACTGTGCATAATCTTTTGCTGTGAGGGCTACCATTGCTAAACTGGGAGGATTCACAAGGATCTACCTAATTTGTTTAATCAGTTAAATGTGTGTAAGTGCACATTTTACAAAATACACAGAAAGACAAAATCTGCTCCTTGGAAGAAAGACTCCAGATGTCAGGTTCTTATTAATGGATTGCTAAGCAAAGGTAGACGCCTCTGTGCAGTCCAGATAAGGCGCTTAAATCCAAGAGGAGCAGGGTTTAGCTCATACCCCTCTCATCCACATTTCCCATTGGCTATTTTAGGAGGCACCACACCTAGAGAGCAGGCTTTTGAGGATCACATTCTTAGGCACCCCTCTCTCCCTATTCATTGTCCCAGGAGCTGAGACTTTTTGGATTGCAGTTTTGTTCCTGTGATTTTTCTAGGCACCCAAAAATTAGGTGCTGTGATGCTCAGCATTACAATACCTAAGTGTCACATTGTTGACTTGAACTGGGACCATTGGATCATTGTTGCAGCCAGGGTCCTGTGGTGGCACTGAGTCTTGTATAGAGGGGGTCAAATGAGGTGTCTAAGACAAGGTTATGGTTTGCTGGTTATGATTATGCTGTCTGTATGTGTGTGTCAGTTTTGTGGTTGAGGTTATGAACGTTGGCTCAGTACTGTTTGTATTTCAAACTTGTGCTGTGCTTCTGGGAGACATCCCAGACGGGTTGGTGTTAGTGCTGCCTGGCCTGCTTGATGGCCCATTGGGGACCATCAGCTATGCAATTGACCCATTTGGAGAGGGCAGGTGCACCTTGTAGCTCAGCAGGGTGTGCGGGAACTTGCCCATGTGACTCCAGACTCCGTTTTTCTGTGGTTTTTCACAGTGAGAGCAGGGAGGTGTTCTTGCACCTGGAGGGGATGATGAGGGGCTGATGCCTCATCTCCATCTGGTCTTCAATCCTGCTTCTTACCTCTGGAGGGACTTTGCTACAAATGGAAGCTCTACACAAAGGACTGAATGACCCATCCCAGCTCGGGAGATACTCCAGAGACTTAATTTGAACCTGCAGTTTATTCTATCACTGCTACAAGCCTGAACCAAGAACTTTGCCATTACTGTATGTAATTGATTCTATTTAACCAATTCTAGCTCTCATCTCTATCTTTTTCCTTGTATGAATAAACCTTTAGATTTTAGATTCTAAAGGATTGGCAACAGCATGATTTGTGGGTAAGATCTGATTTGTATATTGACCTGGGTCTGGGGCTTGGTCCTTTGGGATCAAGAGAACCTTTTTTCTTTTACTGGGGTATTGGTTTTCATAACCATTTGTCCCCATAACAAGTGACACTGGTGATGATATTGGGAAACTGGAGTGTCTAAGGGAATTGCTTATGTGACTTGTGGTTAGCCAGTGGGGTGAGACCAAAGTCCTCTTTGTCTGGCTGGTTTGGTTTGCCTTAGAGGTGGGAAAACCCCAGTCTTGGGCTGTAACTGCCCTGTTTTAAGCAATTTGTCCTGAATTGGCACTCTCAGTTGGGTCCCGCCAGAACCAGCATTGTTACACTAAGTCCCTTCATTAATCTCACTCTAAGCCTCTACTCTGAGAGGAACTCTGAGAGGATATCATACTCTGGCATTTATACACTTAAAGGAAGCCTGCACAAATAGCAGTCCTCAGATAAGTGGATATCTGCCAATCACTGGGCATTAGTAAAGCTGAAATAAGTTTCTTTCACTAAACTTGGATCAGAACATTATAAGACAATCAGTCCTAGCTCAGCTTTGACCTCAGTTTTTTGGAGGTTCAACTGAACATAGGTCTGTAAATAATTTGAATATTTTTATCATCTTGAAAGTCTCTGAATTATTCCAAGGGGAGCACAAAACCTAACTGACTTCAAGACTGAGTTTGATAAGTTTATGGAGGGGATGGTATGATGAGACTGCCTATAATGGCGTGTAGCCAATCTGCAACTGTCAGCAGCAAATATCTCCAATGGCTGAAGATGGGACACTAGATGCGGGAGGGCTCTAAGTTACTACAGAATATTCTTTCCCAGGTGTCTGGCGGGTCTTGCCCACATCCTCAGGGTCTAACTGATCACCATATTTAGGGTTGGGAAGGAATTTCCCCTGGCTCAGATTGGCAGAAACTCTGGGGGGTTTTCACCTTCCTCTGAAGCATAGGTCACTTGGAAATTAAACTAGAGTAAATAGTGGATTTTCTGTAACTTGAAGTCATGTTTTGAGGACATCAGTGACTCAGCCAGAGGTTAGGAATCTATTACAGGAGTGGGTGGGTAAGGTTCTGTGGCCTGCAATGTGTAGTGGGTCAGACTAGATAATTATGATGGTCCCTTCTGACCTTAAAGTCTATGAGTCTTGAAACTTCTTGATCCATTCAGCATAAGGCCAAGAGTCTACAGTTCTGGAGTTTTTGTTCACAAGTGGAAAAGGTTATTCCAGTGGAGCTAACCATTAAAATTCTTGCATTTGTTAGTAAAGCTCTTCTGATCCCCTAGCAGCTAAAAAGTTATGTATTACTAATACCAGAATATAATATTTTCCTCAGTTGTTGAAAGTCAAGCTGAGGTTTCATGCTTGGATATAGTGATAAATATTGCAGTTAGCCACACGTGCTGCGGGAAGGATAGCTCAGTGGTTTGAGCACTGGCCTGCTAAACCCAGGGTTGTGAGTTCAATCCTTGAGGGGGGCATTTAGGGAATGGGGTAAAAATCTGTCTAGGGATTGGTCCTGCTTTGAGCAAGGGGGTTGGATTAGATGACCTCCTGAGGTCCCTTCCAACCCTGATATTCTATGATTCCACCAACTGCAGCTGAAGACTCTGGATCAGTTTGCCCTATCCAGCACATGCATCTATCTCTTCTCTCCTAATCCCACAATCCACTCTTGTCAATACTCACGTAATAAATTTACTGAAGAGGGAGGACCATGGATTGTGCTCCACAGACCCACTATGTTGTTTCCATATGTAACTTCTATGATTTTCAACCCTATTGAATAAATACAATATCTGGATAATTTTGTGAAAATGGTAAGTAATGATACAGTTCAGCAATAAAAGGGTTAATAATTGGTGTTCTTATCTGGAAAAGAATTCTGGACATTCACTGTATTCAAGGTATGAAGTATAGTTCTATAAGAATCAGAATATTGTTTTCAGTATATCCCCAACATTTTTCCAAGTGTTTGGTTTTGTTTCTCTACCATTATTCAGAGCTACAGTTTCAAGCTCCCTCTCTGTAGGCTCAGAAAGACAGCATTGCAGAGTTTCATATTTGCAAGGGCTAGAAACTTTGGGCTGGATAGTCACCTCCACTTTCAAAAGCAGAGGGGACCCATTTCCAGGGTATCTTCCTTATGGGGCCATGGAAGGGAAGGGAGCTTTCTTGCATGTGTGGAATGGATGAAGCATCTGTGGCACAATCTCCTCAAACCTGATGGGGCATTACTGAGAAAGACAATGTTGAGCCAATAATACAACCTCAGGTAGCGTGGACCCTAGACAGTGACCCACTGTCATCAGTGTCTAGGGGCAGCATTCCTGGGCAGCCCCAGTAGAGTGCAGAAGGACAAAAGGCCTCCATATTGATGTAGTTGCCTCCAATAGTGCTCTCACGATCTGCAGGTTTAGAGAACTGAACCCAACTAATTCCAGGGGAAAGTAAATTCTGTCTTCCCCTGCCCAATAGGACAATTCTTAGGAAAATCAGAGTCAGAACTCCATTTCCTCTCCCCACACAGGGTTTTTCCCCTGGAAAAGACATTCTGAACAGTATTTTTTTTTTAAATAAGAAATTAAATTCTATAGAAACTAAATAGCAACCAATGAGCTACAAAAAAGATCTCAGCAGGCCAAGCTATGGGTTAAGCCTGCTAAACCACAAGTACTATATTACAGTATTTAAATTTCAGCTGTTAAATCTCTTAACTCCATCTAGTTTTCTAATGTATAAAAGAAAGATTTTGTAACTTATCTCCATAGATTCAAAAATTGCTTTGGCACATATCTCAGAAAAGTATCTTTTGTAACATTAAATACTTGGAGTTGCTTTCAGAGACAATAGCACCTGCAGCTCCTACTGTCTTCAGTTTGGGTTGCAAGTGCTCAACAGCTCTGAAAATCAGGTCCCTGTTATATAAAGCCAACTAAAGCTCAGCTCATGTAAGGAAGATAATTGCTGTATTTGAAACTTGAAAGTTTTACTTGTTAACACAACAAGAAGCAAAATAATCTAAATACTTTACACTAGTGTTTAGGGTTTTAACTTTATATACACTAGCTTAAATCCCAACACATACTCCTTGTCTTTATATGTACATTTCACTATATACATTTAAATAAACTTAAGTACTGAACATAAAAGAGAGATTAGGACAATCAAAGAATCATTAGAGAGATCACTAAAAGGCCTTTCAGTGAAACCCTGAGAGATAAAAATATCAAGATCAGGCACTATAAAGAGCTGATTCTTTTTAAGTGGGATCCTTTCTGAGCCCATTTGTGTTCAAAGACTGAAAAAATGATATCCTTCAAATTAAACAATAATCAAGCACAAAAATGTAAAACACTAAGACAAACACACTTCAATATGGATTTCCCAGATATAGAACAGCAGCAAGCAACCCAAGTCAGTGTGCTAAAAAGCTGCAAAGGTCTCAGGGTTTGTCATTAGAGCAAGTGGATTTATACTGTGTGCATAAACTGCAAACCATTAGATAAATTGACTTTATTCTGCACTTGTGGACTTCAGCGATGCAAATTACATCCTGTTCATTCATCAATCTCAGCTGCAATTACTTCAAAGAAATGAAACAAATCAGCAGATGTCACTCAGCTTCCCTTATAAATGATATCTGACCTATCTCAGCAATATTTTGGGAAATATTGTGTTTGTAGCAACCTGATATTTAATTAATGTGGTACACTAGTATGTGTGGTGGACTGTTTTTCTTAACTGTAAAGTCATGTGGTCTTATTTACCATGACTTTACATGGAGAGTCACATGCCATAATATTAATATGTACATTTTCTCTTTAATACCTGTTTCTAATCAATATAGTATAAACAAAATATACAGTGGGATAGGATACTATAGTTTCTATTGTTCATTTATTTGCGATGACCTCCATAATTCACTGGTAGCTGTCATTTATTAGTATGTTGCTGATCTATACTTATGGCAATAAAATTTGTATGGGAGTCCTGCATTAGCATAGTTTCTTGACAGCAAACACTGAAGGTTGGCAAGGCATTGTGTGTGGTATGGGTGTCTGCAATTCCTTCACCTCGCCCCCCCCCCCCACTCCCACTTTTGAAGGAAACAATGTATTGTAATTGTAATATTGTAATGGAGATTACTTGAGATCCTGCAGGGAAATCAAGACAATATGTAAATCCTTTCCTGCTGGAAATGCTGCTTTCAATAGCCTCTACTGTATATTTACTTGGGCATTAGCATAAAACTGACAGTTAGTTTTTGTCATCACATTTAATTCATATGTAAATAGCAACCTATATCTTCTCCAGTGGGTGACCCATCTCACCCACCCTCTTCCGGGTGGCTCCAGCAGTACAGGTGCTGTCATATGGAAGGACAAGGAAAACTCACTGTCTTTGGTCCCCTCTCTTTTCCTCTCTACCCTTGCCCCTGTGTGACTTTATGAACTCTCATGGTTTCTTACGACCTCTGTACTGATCACTCTCACATCTACCTCTCCCATTACGTCCAGGACCTCATTTCTTCCTGTCTCCTCATGGGTGACTCGCTGCTTCCTTAAACTAAACATGGCAAAAACTGAACCCCTAGCCTATGATCCTAACTCTCTAGCCTTCTCCCTTTCTTCATTAATACTGACCACTCTACTGTTTTTGTTTTGTTTTGGAATTGGTCCTTCACAGACTTGGTTAATCTTTCACTCCTCCCTTCCTTTATCTGCTCATATACAGACTCTTGCCCAATCTTGTTGCTTCTGCCTTTAAAACATTTATAAAATCTGCACCTTTATGTTTTCTCTCCACTATCAAAACTGGTTCAAGCCATAGTTCTATCCTGCCTGGACTATTATAAGCAAATTCTTGACTCTCCCTTAACCTCTGCCCAATAATAAGATTATTTAATCTATTTCTGCTGTTTTGACTATTCATCTCCCTCAAATTCATTTCCTCTAAAGTTTAAATCCTTATCTTCATTTTTAAGTCTCTACTCCTCATTTCATGGCCTGCACTCTTCTCACCTTGTTTTTCATACTCTCCTCCTTCTCTTGCCTTTTACATGCTATTCCCTACATGTGAAACACCACTCTTATCAGTTCACCGTCTATCCTCAAACTGCACCCACCATCAAATCTCTCCTGAGAACCCCTCTTCTTTTGCCTTACTATACACGGTTGAATCCCGCATCTCTTCTTTCACTAACACCTTTCTCTGTCTATATTCCTGTTCTAGGTTTGTAGGCCCCAATCGTGCAATGACATCCATGGGTGGATCTCTGCGTCTGAATGGACCTCCCAGTGAGGCTCTCCACTAGCTCAGATATCCTAGATTTTACAATCTTTGTAGCAGGAACCTTGTTTTTATTTAATCTCCATAAAACTCCATGCAAAGTAATGGCATTTTATGTTTATTAAGAGATAACAACATGATGTGGTGACAAAAAATACTTGTGGGTGAGGGAACAGGATAGGGGGAAAAATATATTAATTTTATCTTGAGAGGAAAGGGATCAGATATTTTAATAGAATAAATATTATGATAAAAGAACAGAGGAGAAAAATGTGAGAATCAAGAATAACTTATCTAATTGTACTTAAGTTAAATGTATTTTGATTATTATTGTAATAGGTTTAGAAGTTGTCAACACCTTTAAAGCCAATGTAGTACAAAATATGTCAAGGTGTTTGATTTTGTTTCAATGGCTCCTCTCCTTCTCTGAATATTTTATATCTATGCTGTCTACTGGTATGTGAGGAACTGGTGCTTTTTATTATTCCTGCTGTTGAAGGAACAATACAAACAACTTCCAGGAAACAGAACTGTCTGCAACAGAGCTGTTCTCAAACTGGGATAGCAGGGACTGAGGGAAATTTTACAAAGCCTGAGTGAGATTGTAAATTATCAGCAGCAATACACTCACAACAAAGCCTTTCCTCAACAATGGGAGAAAACTGTGTATAACTGCTTTTAAATTAATTCCCAAAAGATAATCTCCCTACCGAGGGATGAGAATTAGGAAAAGTCTGTGGTGGTGGTAATAGCTGTGTGGGGGAAAAGGAAGTTCAGAGTCCTATCATTGCAACAAATCTTTGCTGCTTGGCACCTGCTTTTGAATGTAAACTTCTTCACCTGGTTTGAAGAATATAAGGTACAAATCACCACATTCCCCCGGAGGGAAAATTTGTCAAGGTGTGTGGGGGGGAAGCATCACGTATGGAGCTGTAGGCTTCACGGGGACATGCAAGTAGGGAGTTGGGGGAATCATCCCTCCTTCTCCAGGACAGCGATCACTACCCGCATATGGGGGAGAATAACAACTACCTCACCCGCGAATTTGACAAGCTGTAGGCAAACGATCCGCTGGAACTGGAGAAGGCGCCTCTCTCCCCGCCGCTGCCGCCGCCCCCCAGTGCGAACGGCAAAGGAGAACATTCCTCCTCCTATATAACATGAGTGGCCACAGCAAGCTGGCTGGAGGGCACGGGGTGGGCGTGGCAAAGCGCGGGCACTTTACCTGCCACAGCTCCGGACCGAGAAGGAAAATTATGTTTCAGCCCTTAATGAAGCTCAATCTTCCCCCAACTGGGCCCCGCCATCGAGGGACACTCACCTCCGCACACTATTCTGCCTGAGACTCGGGAATCCCCGGGATTAAGCACTCCTCTCCCTCTCCCACACAAAGGGACTTCGGATTATAGCTCCCCAAACACCCGATTAAATACCTCCCTCGCATTCATAGTCTGGATTAAAGCCCCTCTCTGGGGCTGGTTACCACCCCCCCAATCCGGATTACATCTCACCATATTTTCGACTCACCCCTATAGGTAGGCTACGGCCCCCTTTCAACCGGGATTAAAGCCACCCCGTTTCTCCGAGGCTAGATTACAGACACGCCCTGCCCCGACCCATCCTGCGCTGTCTGCCCCGCCAGGCAATCCCCACCCCCCGGCCTCCCTTGCCCCCTGGCCGCGGGAGCCGAAGCCCATCAGTCCCAGTGAGCTGTGGAGGGGGAGGTGCATCCTGGGAAGGAGCAGCCCGACATGGGTCTCCGCCTGGGCGACTCGCAGCCCCTGCCACCGCCTCCTCCGTGCGCTGCTCCCCTGAGCCGCCCGCCGGCCGCCGCCCGGAGCTGAGCCGGGTGGGGGGGAGGAGGCACTCGGCGGCCTGGCCCGGAGCGGCGGGGGGACGCGGCGCTGCCCGCCCCGCATGAGGGAAGGGGGGGCCGTTCCCACCCGCTCTGCTCGGTGCCCGTTGCCGCCGCCCCGCACACAGCGCCCGAGCGCAGCCCCCGCGCCCCGCTCGCTGCCCCGATGATGGACAGGAACTACCCGCCGACTCCCAGCTTCGCCGACCCGCTGGCTCCAGCCGCCGCCGCGCAGCCAGCCGCCACCGCCGCCTGGGCCTACGAGCGAGGCGCGGGCAGCCTCAAGCCCAGGTAAGGAGGGTCCGCCGGGGGGCTGCGCCAGGAAAGGCCGGGGACTGAGACGGGGCCTTCCCCGCATGGGGGCGTGGGGGTCACCGGCGCCCTCTCTGGGGGGCTCCTCCGCGCGGTGCGAGCCAAGCGGGGCGGAGAAGAACTTCTCGCGGGTGGGGAGGGCCTGAGGGGCGTCCCCCGGGGCTGGGCCCTCCAGGGAGCCGGGGCTGCAGGAGGGAGCCGCGGGGCACGGAGCCGGGCTCTGGGGCGCAGCTGGGGCCCGGCGGTAAGGAGCAAGGCCGCGGGGCAGTAACTGGGCCACGGCGCGCTGCTGGCGGGGGCGAGCTGGCGAGAGCTGGAATCCGGGCTGGCGTCCCAGCGGCCCGGCACACGCACGTTCGCAATGGCCAGGGCAGCTTTTCTTTCTCTCCCCCAGCAGCAGTGGGCCCCCGGGGGTGGATGCAGGCTGGCAGGAGGCGCCTTTCCTCTAATCTGCGGTCCCAGGGCTGGAGTTTGTACCAGGTTCTGAACAGTCAATGAGGGAGGCTAATCTGAGCAGGGAAAGTTGCTGGTTTCCCCCTTCTCCAAAGGGTTCAAGAGTTCATGTTTTCCTCCAGCGATTCCTAGGGAAGCCCAATATAGCGAACGTGTATCTCGATCTGTACAAAAGAGTAACATTCTCCCAGTGCATTAAACTGCGAAACGGCAACATTAAAAGCGGCCCAGTGAAAGGCGTGGTCCAATTTGTTAACGGCATGGACTACTAATAAGAGATGCGGTGTCAAGAACAATACTGTGTCTTGTAGGTGCAGCCCCTGAATTGCGAGGCTACAAATGCTGGGACATTGAGAGCTTCTAGTGACCTCATCCTAAACCACCATGGGGAAGCTCCCGTGTTTATGATTTCACCCCAAACCTCTTCGCTATACTCGCAGCTTTGTTTCACCCTTTATTTTGGATTATAGCATCTTATTATTACTCTCCTGTTGTTCAGGGTTGCCTTTTCCTTATAAATCTCTATTTTCAGAAGTGCAGTGCTCCCTCTGTGCAGAAACTTGTCCAAGTGGATTCAGCCCCTTTTTAAAAAAGCTGGGAGAAAAAAATTAAAAGTAAAAATATTATTTACAAAAGATTTTATTGGGTCAGGTTTGCTTATATATTGTATAACTCAGGTTAATTTTGTTAACTTAAAAAAATACAAATCCTAAAATTTTCCAAGTGATCAGTCTCTGTTTTGGCTTCTTTTTATTATTATTTAATAATTATATTATCTGTCTATCTTAGGTATATGTGCAGCTCCAAATTACTGTAGTATATAAGGCAAAATACAGTGTTAGTGTAAGCATAACATGAAAATGGAATCTCTTGTTGCTATGCTAATATTTGGTCACTTAAACTTGAAATCTCCTTTTTCCTCTCCTCTTCCCCCTGCTGTAATGGGATGGGTTTTCCTGTATTGAGGAGTTTAGGGTTCCCCTCACCTTTGTTAAGTGGTTTAAAATATAGCTTGCTCTGTCTACATCCCTTCTCCCTGCAAGAGTCTCATATTTAATGCATTCCATGTTTATATTAGCAACTGTTCAATTATTCAGATTACATACAGTGACAATGAATATTGGAACCCACCAAAATGGAGGTTTAGCACTTTGCTGTTGGCATATGCAGTAGGTTTGAAAACAACAAATAATCTATAAGGATTTTTAATCTACACATTTTTTCTCATATAAAGACTGACACCATATTGTAACAACTCAGCGTAGCTGTAGGTCACAGTCTAGACTCATTGGTTTGCAAATACAATTTTGTATTATAGATTATACAAACTCTAGATAAATAATACATATGTTAAATTAAGCATAAATATAAAAATATATATTTAACCAAGTTAAATTATTGTGAAAGGTATAAACAAATGAGGTATTTGTCAGTTGTTAATTATTATTTTTGTTTTAAGTGTTGTCCATCGTGTAATGATATTTTAGAGGCCTGAAACTAAAGCCTTTTTCTTTACTGAATATTTTAAACACTTACCGTTAAGAGAAAAACACAAACAAATGATTAAATAAACTTTGTAAGCACATTACAAATAGGTCATATTGGCCAAACTTATTTACAGCACTTAAAACTAAAGTCTAACACTTATTCATGTTGCAAGTTCAACATAGGTAGAGACAGTGTAAGAATCCCCACAGTGCCTTGCTGGTGTGTGTCCACCATTTTTGAAGGCCTGCTTCTAGGGGTGAGCAAGAAGGTCAAAGATTGAAGTAGCAAGGAGACTGAACTGCTCTCTCACCCCATAGCCCTCAATTATCCACAGATCCCGATGTGTGATGGGCTTGCTAGAAATTCAAAATGAACTAAAAAGGAATCTTGATATTACATTGGATTTATCTAGCCAAAGCTTTCAATACCAATTCTCTTATGAATCAACATTTAATGTCAATTTTCAGTGGCAAACACTGAAATAAAGCTATTTAAAGGACAGGTTTAAAGTAAGCCTAAGGCTACGTCTACATTGCACACCGCTTTTGGCAGCGTGTATGGTATGTGTAGTGAAAAGCACTGGCAGTGGGAGGCAGCAGTGAAAGGTTTCAGCAACTCACTGCTGCCAGAGACTTTCATTGCCATGAGGAAAGGCTCTGGTGGAAGAAGGTAGAGGGGAAAGGCTGATCCCCACTGCTGGAGCCTTTCCCTGCAACAGAGTGGCCAGAACCTCCCCCGCTGCCAGTCTTTACCTGCAGCGGGGAAGGGATCCAGCAGCCGGGAGCCTTTGCTCACTGCTGAAGTCTTTTTCTGTGAAGTGGAAAAACTCCAGCAGCTGGGAAGTAGTGGGATACTACACAGTTAAAAACAGCAGTGTAGACAGGAAGGCATGGCTTGGGCAAGCAAAGAGCTGTGTAGGATATGTATTCGGGTACATACCCACAGCCTTCAGGAGTGTTTGTACTCCACTTACTAAGCTGTTCTACACTGCTACTTAAACCCATGCGAGGGCGGCTAACAAATACCTACTCTACACGCTACTGAAAGAAAAATGCAGTGTAGATGTAAAAGGGGAGTCATATACCTCGTTGTGCCCCACCAAGTCCTGAATTGCAGGGAGAACTTCTAAATGTGAGACGGTAATTCAGGTTATGTCTATATCAGGGGTAGACAACCTATGGCACATATGCCAAAGGTGGCATGTGAGCTGATTTTCAGTGGCACTCACATTGCCCAAGTCCTGGCCACCGTTCCAGGGGCTCTGCATTTTAATTTAATTTTAAATGAAGCTTCTTAAACATTTTTAAAACCTTATTTACTTTACATACAACAATAGTTTAGTTATATATTATAGACTTATAGAAAGAGACCTTCTAAAAACATTAAAATGTATTACTGGCATGCAGAACCTTAAATTAGAGTGAATAAATGAAGGTTCGGTACACCATTTCTGAAAGGTTGCCAACCCCTGGTCTATACTGTGCACATTCCGGCCACACAGCTGTGCTGCTATAGCAGTGCTGTTGTAAGGTATGCAGTGTAGCTGCTCTTTCTGAGCTCTCTCCTGCCGACAAAATAAAACCACCCCCAACGAGAGCATCTCCCACTGACAAAGCGCTGTCTACACCGGTGCTTTTTGTGGGTAAAACTTTTGTTGGTCAGGGGGATGTTTTTTTTCACAGCCGTGACCGACAAAAATTTTACTGTCAAAAGTGCAATGTAGACATAGCCTCAGTCTCCATGCTAGTTCAGTCCTTGACCTCTCTTTAGAGTACCTACAAAGATGCCAGTTTTAATAGTTTTTATTTCTGGTGTGGGCCTTTGTCCATAAGAATATGAACACTTCACATAGGCCACTGAACAGGTTCCTGAAACAAATGCTTCTAGAGGAGACAGGCTACATATCCTTTTACCAGTGCAAAAAGACATTCAATTTCTAAATGTTTTTGAGTCTTTTTTTCTTCTTCCTTCCTGCTTCTTTGAAAAATTAATCCCTTTCTGTATTACAGGCCAGAGCAGCAGCCCTTTCGTTTTCTATGTTTGTTTTTTCTGCCTTTTTTGCCTATCCCTTGTTTGTATTGGAGCATTCTGGTGAAACTGGCAGGATGGGCTATTAGGAAGGAGGGTGGATTTAGAAAGATCACTGCTCTCATTAGGTAAAGACACCTACAACTATTGAATTTTAAATGATGTCAAAGTTTGTACAAAGAATGTACAATTTCTCATCTACGTTCCTTACTTTAGACTCTTCTCCTCTTCACATCTCCACATCTTCCATGGAATCTTCTGACTCCAGGTTTATTTGCTGTTTCAGTAGTCAGTGAGTGGAAAAGAATATCATTTCTTGTGTAACTTGTTACAGATACAATGCTGAGAAATTCAAAATAGCTGTGGGGTTTCTTTAGCTATCCAGAAAGGTTTCAAAGATATGGGACAGGCCATGAAAATCAGGTGTGTCCTCTGAACTTCAGGATCATGTGGCACCCTTGGCCCCTTCTCAGGCATTTGAGATTGTGTTGCCTAAAGTTTAATACTAGTTGTGGTTGAGAGTGTTCTTCCATTATAAACCATGTCCAGGTCTTCATGAACTTTCTAGTGGGGGGGGGGGGGGGGGGCGGGGAGAGATTAACTTTTATGGCTGAATTTATGTTTGCGTGTGTGAATGTAGTGTTGACTTGACAATTCTGGAGATTGAGGGCTTCTGTTTATCTAGAGAACAGATACAGCATAGCTCACAGCAATGCAAGCTTCTCTATGCAGATTCACTAGTGTGGCTCATTCCTGATCTGAAAAGACCACTGCTAGGAATTGGAAGATAATTTGTTTTCTATATCCATCCAGTTATTGGACTCTCTGTAGAGACTGCCATGGGTACCATTTAGAAGTGGGGCTCTTTAGGTTTGTGATCACTTGTCTACTGGCAACAGGAATAAAGACACTACCAAATTGACTTCTCATCAGGAGCAGTAGAACCATGAGGTTTTGGGGGGCAAGCACCCCTGTAAAGGAAATATTGTGGAGGCTGATCTATATTTCTGCTTCTGTGCTTGTTGTTCATTGTAAGCTGTGCGCAAGGGGCAGGGGTAGTGAGAGCAGGACTCAGAAGTGCTGGAATGGCCACCTCAGTGCTTTAGATTGGTCTGAGGAGCAGGTAGGAACCACTCCCCATCCTATCCCTGACGTCTTGACATTGCCCCACTGCCCCTGACTCTCCCTGCTCAATGCACCCCTCTTCCTCCCAGTCAAAATGAGCTTCTGAGGCTTCCTGCTTCTCATAGGCTTTCAGATGGCCATTATTTGTCAACCACTTTTAGTCCTTACTGAAACTAGTAACCTGGAAGTTACCAATCATCTGAGCCAGCCAGTGCCCCCCAGAATGCTAGGGTTTTCCTCTGATCTTTTTTTCATAAAACTCCCACTGTGATTTTTTTTAAGAGATTCAAAATTTTATACAAGTTAAGGCAATTTTTTAAATTTTATTTTTGTACTCTTACAATGTTAATTGTTTTTGTTTTAGACATCAGGTTTAAGACCTATTAAATCCTAAATGAAGACTAGTGCTTCTGGCATATTTAAGGAATTTGTTTTAAATAGTAAAGTTATTTCTTTCTTAAAATGGGGTGCCATCATTTTTCTGTAGCTTTTGAGCAGTGCACAGCTTCCTGATAGAGCTATAGTGAAACAAACACAACTGATTTTATTTAAATGATTATATACCCAACTAAATGCTACATAGTCTTATATGAATGCCCTGGGATGTTTTTTCTTTTAAGGACCAGGAATTGCAAAAATCAAATGAACTCATCCTGTTAATGCCACATTAAGTTTTAGGTCTAAGGAAAATTAAAAAAAAAAAAAAAAATTGAGGGCGAGATCCTTCAACTGGATATGTGGGAGCAGACCCTTAAGAACATAACATAAGAACGGCCGTACCGGGTCAGACTAAAGGTCCATCTAGCCCAGTATCCTGTCTACTGACGGTGGCCAATGCCAGGTGCCCCAAAGGGAGTGGACCTAACAGGTAATGATCAAGTGATCTCTCTCCTGCCATCCATCTCCACCCTCTGACAAACAGAGGCTAGGGACACCATTCCTTACCCACCCAGGCTAATAGCCATTAATGGACTTAATCTCCATGAATTTATCCAGTTCTCTTTTAAACGCTGTTATAGTCCTAGCCTTCGCAATCTCCTCGTAAGGAGTTCCACAAGTTGACTGTGCGCTGCGTGAAGAAGAACTTCCTTGTATTTGTTTTAAACCTGCTGCCTATTAATTTCATTTGGTGACCCCTAGTTCTTGTGCCATCCTGGGGCTTCCCATTGACTTCCACACCAGTCATTACTCAGCCCTGTTGCATGTACATATGTAGGCAATACATTTACTATAGGGAACAAGAATTGCCTTGTGGTCAGAAGTGAGGAATTTAAGTACTGGTTCTGCTTCTGGCTTTGCTCCTGATGTGTAGTAGGGTGTTGGCTGTCACTAAGGGCCAGGTTTTCAAAAAAGCTCAGCATGTTACGTTCTGAGCTCTTTTGAAAATGTAGCCACGAGTATCACAATGGAAGCTGCTGCATTAAATGTGACCCTTATTTAGGTGCCTATATAGGATCCAAGCCCTTGAAAATCTGATCCCGATTGTGGGTGCTGACCTCTTCTGAAAATCTAGCTTTTTGTGACTGTCTTGGTTTCCCCATGTAATGCTTCACAGGGTATTATGAGGGTTAAGTAACTGTTTGTAAAATGCTTTGAGATTCTGCTTTATGATTAAAGGAATTATTAAATGCAAAGTGTTGTTTATGCTCAAAGTGACTTAGTTACAGTTGATCCAGGAAACATAAATGTGAACATCCCGACTCTTCTGTGGTTAACATCTCTACTTCCAAGTTGCATTAACACAGTATTTCCATATAATTCGAATATAAAGTGTACATTAAGGAATAAAATGCAAAACTTTCCTATGGATTGGTATTTTGACATTAGTGTTCAGTTGCATCTGCTCAAGACAAGTTATGGCACCATGATACTATTTTTTTTTTTTTTTTTTTGGAAGTATCTCATGCTGTCATGCTCTCTGGAGTGGCTCATGACTGAGTGCCTACCTCGGGGCAGACTGTCAGAAAACAAGGGCAGATATCCCACACTGGTAGTATGTTCTATAATTAGATTTCATCAAGCCAGTGACAAATGTGAACTTCTGAATCACTATACCAGTCTTGTCATGGAGTCACAGACAGTCGTCCCCTTAGACTCTCCAGTCTATCTTGCCACCCAGGCAAACTGAACTTTGTGATAAAAAGGTCACTTAAAAATCACACTACATCAGGTTTCACTGAGTCCCAAGAGACTAATCATTTACCAGATCAATTAGTACTTCAGATCTTTCACCAAAGACAACACTAACAGCCAGTTGTATAGTAAACTAACTATAGGTTTATTAGCTAAGGGAAAAAAATGAGTGTTATTAAAAGGCTATGACAGGTAAAATACATGTACAAGTGAATCACAGTTTGTAACGCCAAATGGTGGCAGATATGTAATAAACTGCCTGTTTCTCAAAAGTCTTTTCATGGTACCCAGATGGTCTCTGTGAAATCTCGACTTTGCATCTGGCACATGTCTCTGTAAGAGTCCAGATGCATCAGATAGAGAGAATCTTTTCTTGAATCCATATTTATAGTATTTCACTCAGTAAGCAAGCTTACAGTGTCTCTACCCACCTGGGCTTGTCCTTTGATGATGGTGTGTGAGGAATGTATTTTGACCTCCGACCATTATACATAATGGCCATTTGCTTTGAAATTAGCATTTTCTGTTAAAAGTCTTTAGATCCTTCATAAGCATTTCACAAGATTTCTTTGATGGGTTATTTAGTTACAGGGTAATGCTTGCTGTTACATTATGACAGGAACAGATAAGTGAAAACAATACAAGTATCATTCCACTAGTTTTCATGAAGTTTAAACATCTGAACGCACTTTGATCTATACTAACACACAAGCGAATTGGCCTGGGGTTGTGACCTGAGCTGGCACCTGGTTTGCCAGCATCACAATCTCAATTGCTGAAATTCATTTTATTTTTAATAAAATGCTAATGGGATTAATCCAATTCATGAGCTAATGGTATGCTTTTAAAATATAATTTTAAATAAAATTTTACTGATATATTTCACTAATATAATTTTATGCAAGCATATGCACGCCAGCCATAGTAAAATAGGTCTCAACCATTATGCTATATTTCATAGAGCACAATTCCAAATATTGCAAAGTATACTTTTAACAATGAACATATTAGTAATAAATTTGGGGAAACTGGTCTTTTTACCCTCCCTTGTGCAGCACTTGGAGATATATGAGTAAAAAGTTCTGTATAAGGGCTAAGTATTTATTAATGACATCATAGTTGTTATCCTTGGGGGGGGGGGGGAAGAAGAGCTAATTGATGGAGAAAGGGCAGAAGATAATAAAATGACATGGTAATAAAATAGGGCTGTCAATTAATCGCAGGTAACTCATGCACTTAACTACAAACAATTAATCACAATTAAAAAAATTAATTGCGATTAATTGCACTTATAAAAATAGAATACCAACTGAAATTTATTAAATATTTTTGGATGTTTTTCTACATTTTCAATATTGATTTCAGTTACAACACAATACAAAGTGCACAGTGCTCACTTTATATTATTTTTGATTACAGATATATACACTGTAAAAATGATAAAAGAAATAGTATTTTTCAATTCACCTCATACAAGTACTGAAGTACAATCTCTTTATCATGAAAGTGTAACTTACAAATGCAGATTTTTTTTTCTTTTGGTTACATAACTGCACTGAAAACCAAAACAGTGTAAAACTTTAGAGCCTACGAGTCCACTCAGTCCAACGTCTTATTCTGCCAATTGCTAAGACAGACAGGTTTGCTTACATTGACGGGAGATACTGTTGCCTGCTTCTTATTTACAATGTCACCTAAAAGTGAGAACAGGTGTTCGCATGGCACTTTTGTAACCAGTGTTCAAGGTATTTACGTGCCAGATATGTAAACATTTGTATGCCCCTTACATGCTTCGGCCACCATTCCAGAGGACATGCTTCAATGCTGATGATGCTCGTTAAAAAAGTTTGTCAATTAAATTTGTGACTGTACTTCTTGAGGGGAGAATTGTATGTTTCCTGCTCTGTTTTACCCACATTCTGCATATATTTCATGTTATAGCAGTCTCAGATGATGACCCAGCACTTGTTTGTTTTAAGAACACGTTAGCAGATTTGACAAAACGCAAAGAAAGTGCTGATGTGAGATTTCTAAAGATAGCTACAGCACTCGACCCAAGGTTTAAGAATCTGAAGTACCGTCAAAAATCTGAGAGGGCTGAGGTGTGGCGCAAGCTTTCAGAAGTCTTAAAAGAGCAACACTCCTATGTGGAAACTGCAGAACCCAAACCACCAAAAAAGAAACTGAACCTTCTGCTGGTGGCATTTGACTCAGATGATGAAAATAAACATGCATCGGTCCTCGCTGATTTGGATAGTTGTCAAGCAGAACTCCTCATCAGCATGGAAGCATGAAGGGACATATGAATCTTTAGTGCATCTGGCATGTAAATATCTTGCAACGCCAGATACAACAGTGCCATCTGGATGCCTGTTCTCACTTTGCAGGAGATAATGCTGCCTGCTTCTTGTTTACAATGTCACCTGAAATTGTAACCAACCTTGTTTGTTTGAGTGATTGGCTCACCAAGAAGTAGGACTGAGCGGACTTGTAGGGTCTAAAATTTTACATTGTTTTATTTTTGAATGCAGTTTTTTTTTAACATAATTCTACATTTATAAGTTCAACTTTCTTGACAAAGAGATTGTATTACGGTACTTGTATGAGGTGAATTGAAAAATACAAATTTTTTGTTTTTTACAGTGCAAATATTTGTAATAAAAAATAAATATAAAGTGATCACTGTACACTTTGTATTCTGTGTTGTAACTGAAATTAATATTTAAAAAAATATAGTAAATATCCAAATATATTTTAAAATAAATGGTATTGTTGTTTAACAGCGCGATTAATCGAGATTATTTTTTTTAAACTCTTGACAGCCCTATAATAAAATAAAAAAGTTGACCCCTCATGAGGAAAGAGCCCCAGAAAATCAAAACAATACAAGAAAGTGGGAATTCTTTATGTGGAGTAAACCACACTAATATAATTTATCCATGGTTTTCCCCAAGATTTTAGGGAAGGGCAGCAGGCCAGTCATCAAGAGAACTGTGTGAGCCCCAAACATGAAATTTGAAAATGAAATTGCTTAAATTGTTCTTTTGTGTTATTTTAATCTAAATTGAAGTTTATAAGAGCATGTATTTGGAGGAGGGATGTGTGATTTTATTACAACACATCTATATCAGAATCCAGACCCTCGTGTTAGGTGCTGCACAAACCTAGAAATGGTCCCTGCCACAAGAAACATACACTCTAATAAAATAGTAAACTATGTACTTATTAACCATCTTCCTCTGGTGGTGTACCTAATACCAATGACAATCAACTGATTTGTTTTTTCCTATATTACGAACAGTACAAATAGTGACATCTGTGCCACTGCAGAATCGAGTGCTAGTGTTCTTGATGGTTATTAATTGTTTAGAAGTATTGCTAAATACCCTTACTTTAAGAATAATTTGGGGGAAACAGGTCAGAGCCGGTCTTTTTCCTTCTGAGAGAGTGTGTTGTCCTTGTGAATGCAGACAGTTCAGTCTGGATCTGCCTGATTTTATTTGGAAAGTAATACAGAATTTCCTTACAATTGAAGACACTTGAATCAGCCACTGAGTAAATGCAATGTAGATGAACCAAACTATTTTCCACTCAAAACAGATCCACTGATTGAAACTTTGCAGATATTATCATGGAGGCAAAACCCCTCTATTTTGACTTCTGTACAGCCACACCATTGGACTTAAAAAATCTTTGCAGTTGGTCAGTCAGATTCAAATTGCAGCTTCTGCTACTGGTGCTCAAGCTTTCTTTCCTCCTGCCTGAGTTTGCATAGTTCATTCATAAACCAGAGTGATTTGGAAAGACAGACTTTGGGAGGAAGGTGCCTTGGGGATATTCTATGGATATTTGAGGCCAAAAAATCATCATAAACTCTTACCAAACAATGGAATGTTCTGTCACAAGGACAATATTCTTCCTCAAACTTCCCTAGAAATGCTCTGGTACCATCAACCTTAGAGGGCCTGGTCAGATGGGGGAAACTTCCAAATATTAAACCTCCAATCCTATCCCAAACATAAGATCCCGAGCATGGCCAGCTGTATGACCTGAACCAACATATTGGGCTCTGGTTTCATAAATTTTCTTGGGAGATTTCTCAAGCTTAAGTGCTTCAGGAAGTGATGTCTGTGATTCATTATATGACATTTTTCTCCTTTGAGAACTAATGCCCCAATGTGGATCAGATTGAATATGCAACTTTCTAAACTAAATTAGCAGTAAACAGGAATTGCCATGATCTCATCAATTTCACAGCCACCCAATGGGGTTTTGAACAGCAGCAATTAACTGGCTGGAGTCTTATTTCACTGTGTGGCAATACTAGAATACTAGTTTTTGGGGGAGGGGGAAGGAAGAGAGCAGTCATTCTCCCCCAACAGTAATTGTCAATGGGGCTCTCAAGGTTCCAGATGGCCGCAGAGTAAGATATGTGATACTCTGGTCAGTGTCACAACTAATATTCAGAATGGCTATTGGTAGCTGTGAAACTAGTCAGATCTTGCCATCACCTGCCACCTAGGAAAGCTGTGAATGGCAGCAGAGGTACCAATATGATCTGAGGGGGAAGTTGCAAAAATGGGAAGAGGTGAAAGGAAGTTACTTTGAAGCTTTCTGTTCTTTTTCAGCAGCGAGGATGGGAAGGGAAAGAGACTGGAAGTTCTCCCTTTGCAGTGGTTGGTGATGGTGTGGAAGAGGGAGATACACTGTAACTTAACTATTTTTTAAATAAACTGTGACCTTTAAAGGAGAACTACAAAATAAAAGCAAACTAGATTTGTGCCCTTGTTTGTTCATTAATGATGTATAAAAAGAGCCTGACAACCACCACCTTCCCAACATCCCAGCCAAATAAAATAATGCTTATTTGTTAACTTGAAAATATCAGGAGTGTAAAGTCTTCTTTTGCCTGTTTTTGTTTGTTTACCTTGAAGATTGTAACTTTGGGAGATTTTTCAGCCCTAAGTGAAGGGGACTGGGTGTTTGTTAAATAGGATTTAATGAAATCAGAATTTTAATTTTGGATAAAAATGACTACTTCTCTTTCAATTAATATATTTTCAGTGTTTCTCTGATGTTATAATCCCACCACTTTTCCAGTTGCTTCCTGGGTAGATAGTCCTGAATTATAGAGCTGATTGAAAAACAGCTACAAAAATTGTGGAAAATGTGTCCCATTTTTTCTATTGAAATTTGGAAAATTTTGACCGTCTTTACTGAATTTTGAATGTGTGTGTTTAACAACAACAAAAAATAATTCAGACTGTTTTTATACACCAAAAAGAAGCCAATAAGGTCAAAAGTTCAAACTCACCTTTCGCAGTCACTAATATTGAAGTTTAAAATTAGTCATATAGATCTAAATTATTTTTAAATATATAGTTTAAAATGTATTTGAACTAATTTCACAAAAATGGCATTGTAATTGTCTTTGCTATTAAGAACTCTGTAGGTGGTTTTTTATCTTAAGCAGACAAGCCAGCACTTGCATTCAAGTATTAAAATACTTAGTAGCTGTAAGAATACCTTGGCCTTCAGTTACCATGCACTTTTTTTTTAAAGTCAAAGAATTCAGCCATAAGAAAAATAAAATAAAAGGAAGACTGTTTCCTTTTAGCTTTGAAAGTGTTGTTTTGCTTTTTAAAATACAAAATATTTTCACTATAAAACAAAACAAACCCACACAAATTATAGAATTTGGCTCTGTATTCAGCCAATCCATGCATACATAGATAAGCTCTAGCACTAAACCTCTTTTTATTGGAGGTTCACATCTGAGTGATTGAGAGCTAGGAAATGGTGAAGATTTCACAAAAATGTCTTAAGTAGTGTTCCATTCAACTCACAGGCATCTCAAACATACTCTCCATAGTCGTGCAGGATAATTGAAAGTGGGGACTATTGGAGGTTATAACATTGCCTGGGCTAATAAATTCTAAAGTTGAAAGCAGAGGTGTATGAGCCTAGGAGACAATGATTATAAGTTATGCTTTAATAGATCATTGAATGCATATCTAGCCAAATATTTTAATTAATTATAACAGCAAGAAGACCAAAAAATGCCAACATGGTTCAAATAGTAAAGGAGATGGTGAGATACACAAAGACATCCTTTAAAAATCAGAAGTCAGATCCTACTGAGGAAAATAGAAAGGATCATAAACTCTGGCAAGTCAAGTGCAAATGTATAATTAGGCCTAAAAAGGCTATAAAGATCAACTAGTAAGAGTCACAAAAACCAATAACAATTAAAAAAAATAAAATAAAATTTAGAAGCAGAAAGCCTGCCAAACAATCAGTGGGGACACTAAACAATCAAACTGCTAAAGGAGCATTCAGACAAGGCCACTGTGGAGAAGCTAAATTAGTGATACTCAGAACTCAGTGGCTCAGGAGCCAAATTAGCAGTCAAGGTTACCCAAAAGAACCACAGTAGTGTGAATTCATTATTTAATTTACTGTATCTATCTATCTCTATATAGAAATATATATATAAATTTTGCAGTCATTTTACTGTGAGAATAATATATATAATTCTCACAACAAAATGACTGCAAAATTTTATCTATATTTCTATATAGAGATAGATATAGTAAATTAAATAATTAATTCACACTACTGTGGTCATTTTGCTCACATCAGAATGACGCCCCAAGTATTCTACATTTGGTTAATAAGATAGCCAAAGCATCCTGATGGGTTAATAATTAAATCACACAGTGTTTTAATATCATGTGCTGCAAAGAGCCACAGGAGACACATTAAACAGCAACTTATGGCTCCCAAGCCTCAATCTGAGTATCACTGAGCTAAATGAATTCTTTGCAATGGTTGTCACTGCAGAGAATATGGAGGAGATCCCTACACTCAAATCATTCTTTTTAGGTGACAAATCGAAACAACTGTTCTGGATTGCAGAATCAATAGAGGAGGTTTTGGCACATTGATAAATTAAACAGTAATAAGTCATCAGGACCAGATGGTGTTCACCCAAGTTTTCTGAAGGAACTCAAATATGAAATTGCGGAACTACCATTGGTGGTATGTAATCCATTGCTTAAATCAGCCTCTATACCAGTTAGCTGGAGGGTAGCAAATGTAATGCCGATTTTTAAAAAAGGTTCTAGAGGCAATCCTGGCAATTACAAGCTGGTAAGCCTAACTTCAATACCAGGCAAATTGGTTGAAACTATAGTAAAGAACAAAATTATGGGACACATTGATGGACATGATATGTTGGGGAAGAGTCAACATGACTTTTGTAAAGGGAAATCATGCCTCATCAATCTATTAGAATTATTTGAGGGTGTCAGCAATCACACAGATAAGAGTGATCCAGTGGATATAATGTACTTGGACTTTTGACAGGGTCCCTCATCAAAGGCTCTTAAGCAAAGTAAGCAGCCATGGGATCAGAGGGAAAGTCCTCTCATTGATCAGTAACTGGCTAAAAGATAGGAAACAAAGGCTAGGACTAAATGGTCAGTTTTCACAGTGGAGAGAGGTAAATAGTGGGACCGCCAAGGATCTGTACTGGGACCAGTGCTGTTCAAAATATTCATAAATGCTCTGGAAAAAGTTTGTAGAAGACACAAAATTACACAAGATAGTTGAAGTCCAAAACTGACTGTAAAGAGTTACAAAGGGAACTCAATAAAGGCAGTGACTGGCAACAAAATGGCAGATGAAATTCAGGGTTGAAAAGTGCAAAGAAATACACCTTGGAAAACATCCCAACTATACATACAAAATGATGGGGTTTAAATTAGCTGTTACCATTCAAGAAAAAGATCTTGGAATCTTTGTGAATAGTTCTCCGAAAACATCTGCTCAATGTGCAGTAGCAGTCAAAAAAACAAAACAAAACCCCAAACCCAACAGAATGTTAGGGACCATTAGCAAAGGGCTAGATAAAACAGAAAATATCATAATGCCACTATATAAATCCATGGTAAACCCACACTTGAATACTGTGTGCAGTTGTGGTCACTCCATCTTAAGGAAAAGGGGCAGAGAAGGGCAACAGAAATGATTAGGGTTATGGAACAGCTTCCATATGAGGAGAGATTAAGACGACTGGGACTGTTCAATTCAGAAGAGAGACAACTAAGTGAGGGATTTGATACAGGTCTATAGAATCTTGAATGGAGTGGAGAAAGTGAATAAGGAAGTGTTATTTATAGTTCACATAATACAAGAACCAGGAGTCACCCAATTAAATTAATAGGCAATATATTTAAAACAAGCAATAGGAAGTAAGTCTTCAGTCAACACATAGTCAACCTGTGGAACTTCTTGTCGGGGGATGATGTAAAGGCCAAAAATATAACTGGGTTTAAAAAAAGAATTGGGTTCACAGAGGATGGGTCCATTGATGCCTAGTAGCCAAGATGTTCAGGGATGCAACCCCATGCTCTGAGGGTCCCTAAACCGGTGACTGCCTGAATCTGGGACTGGACTGCAGAGGATGAATCACTCGCTAATTGCCATGTTTTGTTCATTCCCTCTGGAGCATCTGGCACTGGCCACTGTTAGCAGGCAGGATTCTGAGCTAGATGGACCATTGCCTTGACCCAGATAAATTAAAATTCAGTAACACTAAAATCCGTACCCAGAGTACAGCAAATGATGCTGAATTGCGTTATTGTTACAGTAAGCAGTTCAAGTTCATACTGGTTAAATAGTCATATGATCTTCCTTCTGTCCTAAGCGTCATCTATATTATGTTTGAGTAATGTCCTCAAGTAATATTCTCAGGGACACTGAATAAACACAGGTTATAGATAAGGACAGATATCATTATTAACATATTTTTCATTCTGGGCATTAAATATGAATAGTTAATACAAACAAGCTGAATTTATGTGCATAGAGATTAATATAAAGGCAGCTATATTGGCTAAAGAAAAATGAGTTGTATACCTCAATTTACAAATAACTTACTTACTTATCTGCTATAATTTAGAGAGAACAGTATTTCTAATTAGATTAGTCAGAATCAAGTTTCTCAATATTTTTCCTAGAGATTGAGAGTCTTTAGTAAATTTTGTTAGCGGTCTCGCATCTAATTGTTGCCCAGAAGAGATTCTATTCTAGAATGCCTTCATTTTTCAGGGAAGAGGATAGAGGCTTCTAGAATACAGGGACCCCCTGGTGCCAACTGGCAAAGGGCCCAACGGTACATAAAGTTTTATAGGGATCCCCAGGTCAGGTATATGCATAATATGTCACTGAAGGGTGACGTGAGATCTCAACGGAGAGCCAGTAGCCCACTAGTCGTCATAATCTTGTAAAATGTAGCTATTCTAAAAATTATGTTCTTAAGGTTTTGAAGTTTAGGCAGGTTACCAGGCGGTGATACACCTCAAAAACAGGAGGTAACAAGCACCTATCTCCCTGTCTGGATATTTGTGTATTGTTTATTGTATGCCTAGCTGCATACTGAGCCAGGTGCAAACTAAGAAATTTTGAAATTTACAAGAAAGGAAATCTGCAGAATGAAATAAACAACACGGTGGTGTCCTGTTTATGAATAAAAACTAAGGATTGTCATGATATATCTTGGCATGCAAAGGAACACACTGAGTCCTTCACCTTGGAGGCAAGCTGACAGTGTGCTTGTGTCAGTGGTTTTCAAACTGCATGTCCAGCCAAGGGGAGCTGGGGGGTGGGGGGGAGGGAGTGTCTGTGCTTGCCGGAATCAGCCAAGGGGAGCTGGGGGGAAGGGGGGGAGGGGAAGTGTCTGTGCCTGCCGGCGAGAGCCACACCGAGCTGCTTGCACACCTCTGCCTAGGAGCTGGACCTGCTGCTGGCCACTTCTGGGGTGCAGCGCAGTCCGCAGTGCCGGGACAGGCAGGAAGCCTGCCTTAGCACCTGTGCTGCGCTGCTGACCGGGAGCTGCCTGAGGTAAGCCTGTGCCCCAAGCCTGCACCTCAATCCCCTGCCCCAGCCCCCCCAAACCCAGAGCCCCTTCCTGCACCCCAAACCCAGAGCCCCTGGCCCCAGCCCAGAGCCCTGCCCCCTCGTACTCCAACCCCCTGCCCCAGCCCAGACCCCCCTCCCACACCCCAACCACTCATTCCCAGCCCCACCCCACAGCTCTCACCCCCGCACCCCAACCCTTTGCCCCATCCCTGAGCCCCTCTCACACCCCAAACCCTTCATCCCCAGCTCTGTTGGGTCATGGGCATTAACAATTTTCTTCACCTGGGTCGCCAGAAAAAAAGTTTGAAAACCACTGCTCTAAAACACATGAGTATCTTATTAATTAGGTCTCAGCTCTAGAATGCCTGCTTTGATTTTATGTTATATGTATCCATTTGTCCCCAATACTTCTGTTTGCTACTACTTGAATCTCTGTGCTTTGTTAAATAAACTTATATTTGATTTCACAATAAACATATCTGCGTTCTGTGTTACCTGGAGCAGTGATCTGAGGTGGAACTGGTAAGCTGGGTGTACTGTTTCATTGGAAGCAGTGAATCTATGAATACTGCGAGCATCGAGTGGACCAGGGGCTGGACACTCCAGAGGAAGGCTTAGAGGACTTGGAGGTTGGAGTGTGCCAATCATTATACTGTAGAGTCACTGCGGGGTCTGGGAGGCCCAAAGGAGAGTACTTGTTTTGCCTGGGGTGGATGCAGTTGGGGAGCTGACCCCTGGAGGCCCAGACAAAGCTTCCTCATGCTAAGGGCAAGTGGTAGCGAGGTGCCTCATAGCCTGGGGAAGAATCACAGCATCAGTGTCCCCCTTCTATCCCCCCATTGAAATCCTTTTTTGAGAGTAATAATGATAATTTTTGCTTTCCTGCCCTCCGTGTACCACCAGTCTGGTAAAGAACAAAATACCAAGTGACTTTTTTAAGAGCACTTCCTCTGCCTGTCTCGCTGCTGATATGATTGTTTATCTCTGTTTCAGTGACTTAAAATTAATGGCTTTTGTGTGCATTTATTCATGGTACTTGAATAGTACGATCTTCTTGCAATGCATCAGGCCTGTTCAATGAACTGTTCCTGCTTTCAGTAAGTCAGGAATCAGCTGCTCAAGAAATGAGGTCAAATCACCTCCTTCATCTCCCCCTGGGAGTCAAACCATTTCTTTTCTCTTTGATTTGGAGTTTGATTCTGGAGTTCAAGCTTATTAGTCAGAGAGCTTTGTTACCTTTTGTAGACATGCATGGAGCCTGAGAAAAAAATAAAATCAATTTTCTGCTTGTGTGTCTGAGTAGAGGCATCAGCATTAGAAGTTTTAGTTTTAGTGGAGTCCACAAGAGTTTCCAGTGTTGTTACCTAGGCTGATAGTATACAATTTCCCATCTCCAGCAGCTTGTGCAATATTAGGACTTAGAAAATGTCCATTGATTTTAAAATATCTAATTTTTCCATCAACAGAAGCAAGAACTGTTGCTGCTTCAGAGCAAGGTGGCAGGTTCATTTGACCCACAAAAGACTCTTTTGCTTTCTAAAAGTTCTGAAAGCTTCTTTTTTAATCTTAGCTTGCCTAAAGTTTGATCTGTAGTTCAATCACTTAACTTTTTGATGAGGTTTGCTGAAGAACTGCTAAATTCCCTGGATGTTGAAAGAACAATAGGTAGCTAATCAAAACTGTCCTCTTTCCATATGCTAGCTCTCTCTTTAACACCCTTTAAAAGTAATCTCTAAAAACTTGTCGAAAATAAAATATTAAAATATTTTTGCTTGTGAATTCTTTGCTGTATGAATTGTAAGAAAGTAGCATTTATTGGGAGAAAATGCTATAGTCTGAAAAGCAGTACTGAAAAAAGCTCCATGTCTAGACAGTGTTTATTGCAACAAAATCTTGTTGTTTTGTAAGTATAAAGTCCCCTGTACTTGCTCCTGAAATTAGGAGACCTACAAAATCTGCCACAAAGAGACTGCAGGGAAACTCTGGAGTGCGGCTAATGTGATTCAATTTGCTAGCTTTTACCTCTGGAGACTAACTTCATTCAAGACATAGAGATAATAGATTGATGAGTGCTAGGAGTACTTGATGAGTACTATAGAATTGCCTTTAAATAAATCAAAAACACTAGTCTTTAAAAAATTTTCTTGTAAATTAGGCTAATCCTTTCAATTTGGGATAGTTAGCATTCTTGATGCAAAAGAGGCTCAGTACCACAACAGCATGATGGGTTGTACATCAGGATTGAGGTATTTTAATAGAGGTAAAAGTAAATACATGAATTTCACTTTCATTAGTGCTGAAGAATTTTTGTTGTTAGCATTGTTATGGCAATAAAAAGTTAATAATAGTACTTGATATGAAGTCTCTGGAAAGGGACTAATTTAAAATAGTTTCTCTTTTCTTTTTTCTTTTCTTTTGATTCTGTATAGATTTTTAAAAAAAAAATCTATCAGAATTGTTACCCTACCATTCATTGTCTAGAGATGTTGCTATCCACTTTAAAAACAAACAAACAAACAAACAAAAAACCAAAACCCTCCAGCAGCCCCTTCTAACATGGTAACCACTTCTCTGTGTGGTATTAAATTCCTTATAATAGAAATGAGAAAGTCAGCATGGCTTACTTAAGCTGAGTGTATTTTTGGAACATTAAATAGCAATTGAGGCTAAGAAATACAAATCATGAGATATTATTAGAGGTGTTTATAACCACTAATATCTAGTAAAATTAGCTAATATAGAAGCTGGCATATGAAGGATTATTCAACAAAAGTGAGAACTTTCATGAAATTGTTTAAAATAAGCGATCAAACTGAGTATACAATGGACTAGATGTCCATGGTATTATCATTCAAACTTGATGTTTATAATTTTGCTTTGTACATTAAATATATTATGCATTCATGTGCTTAAAAACCATATTTCATAAAGATACCCAAGACCATAATCTTATTTCAGATTGTTGGTGCTTGTGTTCAGGCACAGTACATGCGTTACATGATCTGCAGGGATATGTGTGGTTTTCTGAGATAAGAATCTACACTGTTAACAATTTATTGCACAATAATTGCTAGCTAATTGTTTTTATTAAATACGATATTTGTGTTGAAAGACAAATTCATTTTTGAGATTGAGGCTGCATTAACTACTGACATGGGTGGTTGAGAAAGCATAACAGAAATGTTGGGTTCTTCAAATATCTTCCATGACATACATAAATATGAAACTTTTATTATTCATTATTGTTGGAATATAGTTGACATTCCGATAATAAAGCATTTTAGATAGTGGATATACTTGAGATAATGATATAATTTCTGTTGTGCTCTTTGTTATGAAGTGTGCCATTTTGGGATAGCTTGTCATTATACCTCCTGTTCAAGTAGTTTTTGTCATTCAGAGACTTCCACCTCACCAAACTAACATAAGAGGTTGTCTTGCTGTAACATTTGGATGTAATGTTACATTTCCATTACAAAAAAGGAAGGGTGGATAAGAGAAGCAATTACTTCTTCTAAAAACAGTCTGCACCCAGGACCAGAATAACCAAATATTGTTTAACACTTCAAAATATTCCAACAGACCGCTTTGAACAGAAAGTCACCCATTATGCCAGTGTGGCTTTTTCACAGTATGGAAGGAATTGTCTGTTGTGTAGGGAAAATATTTGAGGCAGTATGCCCCACAACTTTTCCAGGTCTTGCAATGCTTCTAATGCGCCGGGTCAAAACACATTGTGGACGCAGGACATAAAATTTGAGGTTTTTTACCCACGAAAGCTTATGCCCAAATAAATCTGTTAGTTCTTCTTCGAGTGCTTGCTCATATCCATTCCATTAGGTGTGTGCGCGCCGCGTGCACGATCGTCGGAAGATTTTTACCCTAGCAACACCGGCGGGTCGGCTGTGGAGCCCCCTAGAGTGGCGCCTTCATGGCGCTGAATATATACCCCAGCCGACCCGGCGCCCCCTCAGTTCCTTCTTACCGCCCCTGACGGTCGTTGGAACTGTGGAGCGCTGCTTAGCTGTTCTCCACTCTCCCTAGCTTAGTTCGTTATTCGCAGTTATAGTTATAGTTATAGTCCTAGTGTTTATAGTTAAATAGTTCAATAGTTTTAAGAGTTGTCTAGTTGTTATAATAGTTCAGGGGATTAAGGGGGTCGTCTCCCCCTTTCTCCCCCGGCCGCGGGGCCGGGCTCATGCCCAACGCTCCCGGCTTCAAGCTGTGCGCCTCCTGCGCTAAGCCTATGCCCACGAGCGACCCGCACGATTCCTGTCTGAAGTGCCTGGGAGAGTCCCATCAAACAGATAAGTGCAAGATCTGTAAGGCCTTCAGACCAAGGACCAAGAAGGAGCGGGACTTTCGGCTCCGGCAACTCCTGATGGAGGCGGCACTTAGTCCGGACGCTCCATCTACAAGTCAGGCCCCGGCACCTAGCGCCTCGGTGCGCAGTGCCCCGGCGGCACCGGCCATGACGACCACGCGAGTGGCGTCAGATGAGCCTTCCCGGCACCGGACCTCGTCGGCACCGCAAGCACAGCAAGTGCCTCGGCGCCGGTCATTATCCCCAGGGCATAAGAAAGCCCATAAGACGGGGACCTCCGTGCCGAAGACGCTGGCTCCCCCAGTGCCGGGGGTAGAGCCGCGTACGCCGGTGGAGCACCGGAAACAGGTGCCTCCAGCACCGTCGACTCCGGCGCCGAGGCCGTTGAGACGGCGTCTCCACCGAGGCCGGCGGTGATACAGTGCCTCCCGTCGACGCCAGAGACCTTCGCGGCGGCGAGAGACTTAATAGCTCTCACGGAGCCGGCACCGCCTCAACCACCGGCACCGACGGCACCGTTGCCTCGCCCGGTCCAGTCGAGGGGGAAACCTGCCTTGATGCGCCCTCCATCACAAGGGCTGGAACCTCGGCACCGATCCAGGTCCCGAAGCAGGTCCCCACGCCGCTCGCAGTCCCGGCACCGAATATCACCTCGGCACCGGTCGTACTCGCGGCCAAGATCTTCTTCGCGGCACCGCTCTACGTCTCGGCACCGCTATGATCGTCGGCACCGATCAACGTCGAGACGTAGTTCTCGGCACCGCTACGGTCGCCGCTCGACGTCGAGAGGCCGCTCCCGGTACCGGGCATACTCCAGGTCCTCGTCGAGGTCCAGATCCGACTCCCGGCACCGACGAGGTCATCGGCACCGGTCGCGGTCCCGGCACCGATCGCCGGCACCGCGTGGAGATAGATCATCTCCAGACCGGCACCGTGCGGCACCGCAGCCCACGGGAATCGTCTCGACGCTCTCGGCACCGCCATGGCCATCGAGATCGGGGTCTCGCTCCTCGGAGGACCTCTCGAGATCGGCATACCCCCCTCAGGGGCAAGCCGAGGAACAGGACTTGGGCCATTGGCAGAACATAACAGAGGACCATTCTCATGGCCCATCTCACTGGTCGTTTTGGACCCCGTGGGCGTACCATCGGGCGCAAGGGGCTCCAGTTGCTTCGACCTCTCGCTCCGGTCACTCTGTTAGAAGGGCCCCGGAGTCCACCATCTCTCGGCCTCCGCCAGGGGGCATGGAGGCTTCCGTGTCCGCACCACCTGACGCCCTGGACTCAAGCGCAGGTGATGCTCCGGCCCAGGAGCAGGGAGACCAGGACCCTCCCTTGGATCCTGTTCCACCGGAGGCATCTTCCTCTTCCTCTCCGGATGAGGCAGTGGCGGGCACATCGTGCACAGGTCCACCTCCAATAGATCTTCGGGCTCACCAAGATCTTCTGCGTCGGATGGCCCGTAATATGGACCTGCAGGCGGAGGAGATAGTGGAGGTGCACGACCCCATCGTGAATATCCTCGGAGCGGATGCCCCATCGAGGGTGGCGTTACCCCTGATCCGCACGATACAAGCCAATGTATCTACGATATGGCAGACTCCTGCCTCTATCCCACCCACAGCGAGAGGGGTGGAAAGGAAATACTTTGTCCCGTCTAAAGACTACGGGTACTTGTATACCCACCCCCAGCCGTGTTCACTGGTGGTGGCATCAGTGAACGCAAGGGAGCGCCACGGTCAGCAGGCCGCAGCGCCCAAATCGAAGGAGGCTAAGCGCCTCGATTTATTCGGCCGTAAAGTTTACTCAGCCGGAGGGCTGCAACTTAGAGCGGCTAATCAACAGGCGCTCTTGAGCCGCTATAGCTTTAACTCCTGGAACTCTATGGGGAAGTTCAAGGAGTTGGTTCCCCAAGAGTCCAGGGAGGAGTTTGGAGCCCTGGTGGAGGAGGGTAAGAAGGTGGCTCGGACCTCCTTACAGGCCTCCTTAGACATAGCGGACTCTGCTGCGAGAACCCTGGCCTCAGGTATCGCTATGCGGAGGATCTCCTGGCTCCAGGTTTCGGGTCTGCCTCAGGAACTGCAGCAAACCCTGCAGGATCTGCCCTTTGAAGGACAAGGGCTGTTTTCAGAAAAGACGGACTCTCGCCTGCAGAGCCTCAAGGACTCCAGGACGATCATGCGTTCCTTGGGGATGCATGTTGTGGGCCCTCAGCGCAGGCCATTTAGACCGCAGCCTCAGCGCTTCTACCCCCCCCCCCCGCCTCGTCAGAGACAGGACTCGACCCGGAGGCGAGGGCGAGGTGGTAGAAGAAGGTGGACCGGCCCCCAACCTGGTCAGAACCAGGGGCCACCTAGACCACCTTCAGGCCCCAGGCAGAACTTTTGAAGGTGCGGTCGAGGACGGCGCCCCAGTCATCCCACAGGATCCAGCCCCATCCTTTCGGGATCGCCTTTCCCCTTTCCACCGTGCCTGGTCCCTTATAACTTCGGACCGTTGGGTCCTTCGCATGGTGGACAGGGGATATGCTATCCAGTTTTCTTCAATCCCCCCCTCCTCCCCCCCTTCCCCGTCCCTCTTCAGGGACCCTTCTCACGAACAACTTCTTATACAGGAAGTTTCCACGCTCCTTGCTATGGGGGCCATAGAGGAGGTTCCAGTGGAGTTAAGGGGCAGGGGATTCTATTCCCGTTACTTCCTCATTCCCAAGTCCAAAGGAGGTCTGCGACCCATCTTGGACTTGCGCGGACTCAACAAATTCGTAGTAAAGTTGAAGTTCCGCATGGTCTCTTTGGGGACCATTATCCCTTCCCTCGATCCTGGAGACTGGTTCGCCGCCCTCGACATGAAAGATGCATACTTTCACATCGCAATTTACCCGCCTCACAGACGCTTCCTGCGGTTCGTGGTAAGCAAGGTGCACTACCAATTTGCAGTCCTTCCCTTCGGCCTATCCTCGGCCCCAAGGGTATTCACGAAATGTATGGCTGTCGTGGCAGCGTACCTTCGTCGGCAAGGGATACAGGTGTTCCCGTACCTAGACGACTGGCTGGTACGCGGTCGCACCAAAGAGCAAGTTCGAGCTCACGTCCACATAATAGTGCACACATTCAACAAGTTGGGCATCCTACTCAACAAGGACAAATCCACTCTAGAACCTACCCAGAGAATAGAATTCATCGGCGCAGTTCTAGACTCCAGGCGTGCACAAGCCATCCTGCCAGACAACCGCTTTTGCACCATCACGAGCCTCATTCAAGGGCTCAAGGCCTTCCCAACTACCACGGTGAGGTCGTGCCTTACCCTGCTGGGTCACATGGCTTCTTGCACGTATGTAACCAGGCATGCCAGACTTCGGCTTCGCCCACTCCAGACCTGGGTGTCATCGATATACCGCCCACATCGGGACAGCCTGAACATGGTGGTCACGGTCCCGATCTCGGTCCTGACCTCCCTCACCTGGTGGCTAGATCGAAATGTGGTTTGCGAGGGGATACCATTTCACGCCCCACAACCCTCTCTGCACCTGGTCACAGACGCTTCATCTCTGGGTTGGGGCGCCCATCTCAACGAACACCATACCCAGGGCCTGTGGACTGCACCTCAGCTAGCCCTGCACATCAATGTTCGGGAACTGATGGCGGTGCGCCTGGCGTGCCAGGCATTTCTCAACCTCCTACGTGGCCGCTGTGTGCTAGTTCTCATCGACAACACCACGGCCATGTTTTACATCAACAAGCAAGGAGGAGCACGTTCGTCAATTCTATGCCAAGAGGCCATGCGCCTGTGGGACTTCTGCATCGCCCACTCAATCCATCTCATGGCATCGTTCCTCCCTGGAGTCCAGAACACTCTGGCGGACCGACTCAGCAGGTCCTTTCAAACACACGAGTGGTCTATCCGTCCGGACATCATACATTCCGTTTTCCAGAAGTGGGGGTTTCCCCAGATAGACCTGTTTGCATCTCGAGACAACAGGAAGTGCCACGTGTTCTGCTCCCTGCAAGGTCGAGCTCCGGGCTCCCTCTCGGATGCGTTTCTCCTTCCCTGGAAAGACCACCTGTTTTATGCCTTCCCTCCGTTTCCTCTGGTTCACAAGGTACTGCTCAAATTGCGCAGAGACCAGGCACAGGTGATTCTGATCGCCCCAGCGTGGCCGAGACAACATTGGTACACCACGCTGTTGGAGCTCTCGGTTCGGACACCGATCCCGCTTCCATTATGCCCGGATCTCATCTCTCAGGACCACGGCCGCCTGCGTCACCCCGACCTGCAATCACTCCACCTCACGGCGTGGCTGCTCCATGGTTCACCCAGGCAGAGCAGCAGTGCTCGCACTCTGTCCAACAGATTCTGCTGAGCAGTAGGAAGCCCTCAACACGGACCACATACTTGGCCAAGTGGAAGCGGTTCTCCTGTTGGTGCGAACAACGAGCCACGTCCCCGTTACAGGCACCTATCCCTCTCATTTTGGAATATCTCCTCTCCCTAAAACAGCAAGGGTTGGCGATATCTTCAATTAGAGTTCACCTGGCCGCTATATCGGCCTTTCACCCAGGGGAACTCGCGTCCTCGGTATTCTCTAACCCGATGGTCGTTAGATTCCTCAAGGGCTTAGACCGGATGTACCCACAACAACGTCAGCCCGTTCCGACGTGGGACCTCAACCTGGTTCTCTCCAAGCTCACAGGTCCTCCATTCGAGCCACTGGCCACCTGTTCACTTTTGTACCTATCCTGGAAGACAGCCTTCCTCGTAGCCATCACCTCAGCAAGGCGCGTTTCTGAACTCAGGGCGCTTACATCCGAGCCCCCTTACACAGTTTTCCATAAGGATAAAGTGCAGCTCCGCCCACATCCTGCCTTTCTCCCTAAGGTGGTTTCTCCATTTCATATCAACCAGGATATATTTCTCCCGGTCTTTCATCCTAAACCACATGCTACTCGCCAGGATCAACGCTTGCATTCTCTGGACGTACGCAGGGCCCTGGCCTTCTATATTGACCGCACAAGGCACTTTAGAAAGACGACGCAACTCTTCGTTGCAGTGGCCGACCGAATGAAAGGCTCACCGGTCTCATCACAACGCCTATCCTCCTGGATTACGTCTTGCATCCGGACTTGCTACGACCTGGCAGGTGTCTCAGTACCACACCTCACCGCTCACTCCACGAGGGCCCAAGCTTCCTCGACGGCTTTCCTGGCGCAAGTTCCTATCCAGGACATTTGTAGGGCTGCGGTTTGGTCGTCAGTCCACACGTTTACAGAACACTATGCACTAGTGCAGCAGTCCAGGGACGATGCTGCCTTCGGATCAGCAGTTTTGCACACAGCAATGTCTCACTCCGACCCCACCACCTAAGTTGGGCTTGGGAGTCACCTAATGGAATGGATATGAGCAAGCACTCGAAGAAGAAAAGACGGTTACTCACCGTTGTAACTGTTGTTCTTCGAGATGTGTTGCTCATATCCATTCCAAACCCGCCCCCCTTCCCCACTGTCGGAGTAGCCGGCAAGAAGGAACTGAGGGGGCGCCGGGTCGGCTGGGGTATATATTCAGCGCCATGAAGGCGCCACTCTAGGGGGCTCCACAGCCGACCCGCCGGTGTTGCTAGGGTAAAAATCTTCCGACGATCGTGCACGCGGCGCGCACACACCTAATGGAATGGATATGAGTAACACATCTCGAAGAACAACAGTTACAACGGTGAGTAACCGTCTTTTTTTAAGGTGCCACCGGACTCCTTGTTGTTTTTATAAAATTTCTAAAAAGCAAACCTTATGGGAAACCGCCTTTGATTGGCTGTCTCTTTCCTCATTTACCCGCATTTTGGGGAAAAGCAGCTAATAATGGATTCAGCAAGAACGAGGCAGAGCTCTCCTCCCTCTCCACTCCGCAATGTGACATTATTCTCCCAAGAGGCAAGGGGGAAAAAAAGGAGCAGAAAGAGCACAGCAGTTCCAGGAGGCTCCTCTACCTCCTTCCCTTTCTCTTCTGTGAGCAACAGGTCAGTCTGCTTTCTGCTCCTCCTCCTTCCCTTCTCCCTGGCCTGAGACGAGGGCAGAGGTGAAGTTGGGGGCTGGCAGAATTGATGGGGGTTAGGTGGGGTGGAACAGTGGTTGGGACAGAATTCATGGAGGGCTGGAGGGAGCAGGATTGATTTGGGGATGGAATTAATTGCTGGCAGGGAGATGGGCAAATGTGGGGGTCGATCTTAGAAACTCCCACTTTTTTCAGACCACATTAAACATTGTGCCTGAGGCTTCTCTTAGACGGTTGGCTGCCATGCAGTGAGGGTCCTTTTGCCCCAGAGAATTTCTGCAAAATCAAGCATACTCCTGCTTCTTGTAAATGCTTATAGAAGGAAAAACAAGATATTCTGCCTTAGAAGTAATTTAGTGAGAATTTCTAGCTCGGCTTTCAAAAACAGGAAAAGAATCAATTATGTGTGTTTATGGATGTTACTGAAAATTGTACTTATTGTAACCAAAGTTGAAAATTCCTTCTTTTAGATCAGAAGATCTCACAAGGTTAGAATTTGTATCACTGAATATAATTCTTGCTAACAATACTTGTATAATTTGAATTGATGATCAGTTTAGAATTGTACTTTTCATTACAATCCAGTCTTGATATATAAATTTAAAAGTTAAACATATGTTTACACTGACTGTGTGTGTATTATAAAATTATCTATTGGGCTGGAAATATAACAGTTTTTAGAATGAGAGAACAGAAAATAACTTCACCCATAATGAAATAGTTATATCTGCCAACTATTCTTAACAAGGATACAAATCAATAAACATTTCTTCAAGTATCAGGGGGTAGCCGTGTTAGTCTGTATCTACAAAAACAACAAAGAGTCTGGTGGCACCTTAAAGACTAACAGATTTATTTGGGCATAAGCTTTCGTGAGTAAAAACCTCACTTCTTCAGATGCATAGAGTTTTCATAGAGTTTCCGAAGAAGTGAGGTTTTTACTCACGAAAGCTTATGCCCAAATAAATCTGTTAGTCTTTAAGGTGCCACCAGACTCTTTGTTGTTTTTAAACATTTCTTGTGTCACTGCTCAAGAGCCAAACTCAAGTGATTTGTTAGTATTGTCACAACTAAAGGTGGAGCTATAAAAAAAGTAGTCTCAAATATTTTTTTCAACTTTAATACTTTTTCCTTCATAATTTATAATAAGGTGCCAGTGTGGAATCCTATATATCTCCGAAAGAAATATTGCCAAAGTGGTAGGGTAGAGCACTTAATGTATGCTTCCCACTGAGCAATATGAAGAAATTTGCACAGTGCTCAGCAGTGTGAAGAACTCTCTAGACTGGTGCCAAATTGAGCATTGATGATTAGGGGAAAATAATTATCACCTGCACATAGGTGATGATGTGCTATGTAGTGAGACCAAATGATGTGCACAGTAGCCAGTTTTAGGATTTTAATTTAATCTTTTGTATGCAGTGTTGTTGTAGCTGTGTTGGTCCCAGGATATTACTGAAACAGTTTGGGCGAGGTAAAATCTGTTATTGGACCAGCTTCTGTTGGTGAGAGAGACAAACTTTTGAGCTTACACAACACAGAGCTCTTCTTCACGTCTGGGAAATGTATTTAGAGTGTCACAGCTAAATACAAGGTGAAACAGATTGTTTAGTATAAGTAATTAACACACATTTCACCTTGAATAGTTCCTTGAAATATGTGTTAACTATTTATGCTAAACAATCTGTTACACCTTGTATTTAATGGTGACCCTCTGAATACATTTCCCAGACATGAAGAAGAGCTCTGTGTTGTGTAAGCTCAAAAGTTTCTCTCTCTCATCAACAGAAGCTGGTCCAATAAAAGATATTACCTCACACACCGTGACTCCCTAGTTACTCTTTTTGGCAGCCTGGACTAGTGGCTACAGGAGAGTGCTTAAGCACTGCATTTGGAAGAAAAACTGAGGACTGACACCATCACAAGGGCCAGCTATGACAGAAATGTGCCTGGAAATTCTAATAAAGCAATATCCCTCACAGGAAGGTGCTCAGTGCCTCATGTTGTATAGTGGGCATAGTGTTCTTGCTGGCCTACCAAATCTATACACTCTTTGCTCTTGTCATCTTTAGTGAAAACAAAGGAACAAAGCTCACAGAGTTGCCAATTCTTGCAATATTTGGTGACTTTTTGAAAGTTTCCCATGATATCATGATTGCTGGCATCAAACACTCAGTTTTTCCCTTATACAAACAGGGCCGGCTCTAGCTTTTTTGCTGCCCCAAGCCAAAAAATTTTTGTTATTTCCCCCTCCCGCCCCCGCACTTTTTTTTGGCTTTTACATGTTTGCACTTTGCAGTTTTGTTTTGACTGTTTAAAATTTAAGAAAATGAAAACAGAATTTGTAGTTAGTGAAATAAAACAATTTCCTACTAGTGTAATTTTAACATTTAATTTTAACAAAAACACAATAACAAACTATTTGAGTTCAACTATAAACTGTAATGAAAAACGTTAGTGTCTTCCAGTTTCTCATAAATTAAAAGAATTTATATGAACTGAATTTTTCTGGTTTTTATACTTGCGTAGTCTTTTAATAAGTCAGTGAAATCTAAATTTTTTGCAATAGTACTTTCAATTGAAATTAATGCCAGTCCTGACATACGATTTTGAGACATGGTGGACCTCAAATAATTTTTTAGTAATTTCAGTTTTGAGAAACTGCGCTCACCAGAAGCCACTGATACTGGTAATGTTAAAAGAATGCGTAATGCTATAGCAGTGTTTGGAGTGAAAAAATCATTTCTTGCTATAAATTCTAATACTTTTAGAGGAGAAGTTTTAGGACTTATTAGCTCAGATAAAGCTATTAATTCATCATACAGTTCTACTGCATTAATGTCAGCAGTGTTATCAGTACTGAGCGCTAAATGTAGGTCTTGGCACTGCTTCATGAGGTGGTCTTTGGAAAACTGATTTTTAATATTTCCAATATTGTATAAAAATTCGAAAGTTTCACAATGACCATGCAACTGACAAAATCTTTCTTCAATGGAAGTTATAGCTATATCCAAAATACAATAGAAACATTCAACTTTAAACCTTTCGTTTGGATCGAGAATAGGATCATCATGAGCCTCATAACAAAACTGTCTTGTTTTTTTCCGAGGACGAATGAATTTTTGAGGTGCAAACGTTGGTTCAAAATCAAGATCCTCTGCTGTTGTTGTTGCTTCTTTGACAGTTTCTTCAAATCCTTCATCTGAACGGTATTTTTTTAAATATTCCAGTGTTTTATTCAAAATCATCTTTGCCTCGGATATGTCTATGGTTATGTTCTGCATAACTTTGCTGGTCAAATTAATTTGATTTAGAATATTGTGCCAAATAACCGTGCAACATGAAAATTGAAACTGCATCATTTTCTGAGCCAATGTTTCAGCTTCATGTTGAAATGAAGGATCATACGACAAGTCCTGGCTTATTTCGAATAGTGCATCGTAAATCTCGCCTGATGAATATCGGAATGCTCTAATAGCTTCTATCCTGCTTTCCCATCTAGTTTGACTCAGAGGTTTAAGTGTGAGTTTTTGTTCAAGATGCTTCTTCAAGACTGCCCAACGGTGTGTGGAAGCACTAAAAAAGTTGTGAATTGCTTGCACTGTGGTAAAATATGAAACGGCATCTTTAGATGATTTGGCGGCATCACTGACAACCAGATTGAGCGAATGCGCATGGCAAGGAATGAAAAAAGCTCGATTGTTTAAATTCAATATTCTTTGCTGTACACTTGCATGTCGTCCTCGCATGTTTGAGCCGTTATCGTACCCTTGGCCGCGCATATTTTCTAAAGGTATTCCACAGTGTTCCAATCTCTGTAGAATTACATCTGTGAGGGCTTTCCCAGTAGTTTCATTCACTGGTATAAATTCTAGAAAGTGTTCACAAATTTTCACTTCTGCATTTTCATCAATTTTCAGAAATCGTAAAACTATTGACATTTGCTCGGTTTTGCTCAGATCTTGAGTACAATCAACTATAAGTGAGTAATATTTGGCATGTTTCAAATTGGATAAAATTTCATTACGCACTCCATTAGAAATTAATTCTATTATCTCATTTTGTGTATTTTTACCCAAATAATGGGTGTGAATCTCTCCATCTTTCACTCTTCGTACATGCTCAGCCATAATATTATCAAATTTTGCCAATAACTCAACCAATTTTAAGAAATTTCCATTGTTATTCTCATATAAAATATCCAAGGCTCCACGGAATGCGAGGCTAGGAAATTAATGATTGGCAGTAAACGTTCCAACACTGCTTGCCAACGTAGAATTTCTGAATTTAGTTGACGTTGCTGTACTGCATCGATTGTTGTACCGGTACATAATCTGTTTGACAGCTCAATCCAATTTGTCAATGAGCGTAAATGATTTTTTGATGTTTCATGTTCTTTCAAATGCTGATGCAAATTTCGCCAGTCATTAAAACCTGCAGTGGCCATAAAAATGTCCGAGTTACAGAACAGTTTGCAGCAAAAACAAAAAGCTACATCTTTGTTCTGTGAATACACTAACCACGATCTATTAATTTGTTCTCCATTTTTCATTTTTTTCTTCATACTGGATGGCATAAATCGACGATTTGACTCATTAAATGGATATTCAAATGTAGGATCTAGTTTTGAAGGACCTTTTTCACAATAATAATTCGCATTGTATCAGTAAATATTGTTGGCCATGTACTTGGATCTGATCCTATGTCAGTCTCTCCACCGTCCAATAATTGTTCTTCAGTTTTAGATTTGGATAACAGTTCTTCATTTCTGGACTCTTCAGCTGAAGTAGTAAATCTTTGGATGGATTGTGATTGTTCATCTTTATCAGTTAGTGAAGATAATCTTTGGTCAGATTCTTGTTCATCTTTATCAGTTGATAAAGGTAATCTTTGGTTGGATCGGTCTTCATCAGTTGATGAATAATCACCTTCAGTGCATTGCTTAGAGCTTTCTCCTTGATTGTCGACTTTTTTAAAATACCTTTTTGAAGTACGAGATAGTTTTTCTATTTCTTTTTGCCGTTTCTCTCTTTGTTGCCGGTAAGCAGCACCAGAAAGTCGTTTTCGTTTTTGTCCCGGCATTTTAGCCCTATAACCACTGGCACCGACGCGAAATGGAAATTAGTGCAAATGGCGCCGATAGGGCAGCACAGTACACACACGTAATCGTGATTTGAGTGACCGTGTCACATGACATGATATTTTTCACGTCACACTCCTATTGCACTACTGTACTTGCCGTAGATAAGGCGCTAGTCATTGGGGCGAGAGAGCTCCCCACGAGCTCGGATACACACTGGACCCAGCCCTGCTGGCATTTTCCCAGCGCTGAGGCCGCCCAGCTGGGAGTCCGAGGGGCATGCAGTGGAGAGAGCTCTGTGGCTGGAGGAGCCAAGGAAGAGGTGCTGGGCTTGCTGGACAGATGCTGCCCCTCTCTGCCAGGTTGCTTGCCCCCTGCGGGGGGGAGGCAGAAGGAGACTCCAGGCACTGGCACCCTGAGGCCACCCTGCTGGGAGCCCGAGGAGCATGCAATGGAGAGAGCTCTGGTGCTGGAGGAACCAAGGAAGAGGTGCTGGGCTTGCTGGGCAGATGCTGCTCCTCTCTGCCAGGTCGCTCGCCCCCTGCAGGAGGGGAGGCAGAAGGAGACTCCAGGCACTGGAGTGCTGTGAGGGGCTGGGGAGGGAGGCAGCAGCCTCTGGGGCTCCAGCAGGCAGAAGCTCCCCAGGGGTCCTGGGGACCCTTCCACCTGGCCCGACTCTTACCTTGCTGCAGATCTGGCCTGAGGTGGAGTCATCTCTGGTCACCGCCGCTCCCAGGGCAAGGGGTTGGGGCTGCTGCTGGATCCCAGCCCTGTTCATCCTTGGGCTTCGCCTTGGCTCTGGCACGAGCTGGGCTCAGCCCGGGCTGCCGCTCCGCTCCCCTCTCCCCTCCCCTGGCAGGAGGTGGCGCAGGGAGGAGGAGGCAGAGGCGGGGACAAGCCGAGGAGGAGCGGACCGCCCGGGCGCCATGTTCCCCCATCCTCTGCAGCTGGAGCAGGGCTGCGCTACCGGTTCCCGCCTGGGTGTGGGGGGTGGCTGCTGCCCGCGGGAGAGCGGCGTGAACAAGCAGAGGAGCGGTCCGTCCTCTGAAGCCGGGGCAGGTCCGCGCTACCGGCTCCCGACGCTTTCCCGCTGCCAGCGCCCACCCCCCAGGCAGAGCTGGTAGCGCGGCCCTGCCCCGGCTGCGGAGGACGGGCCGCTCCTCAGCTTGTTCACGCCGCTCTCCTGCGGGCAGCGGCCACTTACCCCACAGGCGGGAGCCGGTAACTCAGCATTTTGCCGCCCCATACATTTTGCCGCCCTAGGCACCAGCTTGTTTAGCTGGTGCTTAGAGCCGCCCCTGTATACAAACTGACTGCCTTCACGTTGCAGGGGATAGCAGAGGGTTAGTGGAGTCCCTTTCTCAGCAGCCTCCATGGAGGCCTGCCTTTATTTTTTTTTAATTTTTTTTATTTTTTATGGGGATGGAGGGCATGAGTTTAAGATTGAATTTTATGCTTGAAATAATCAGACACACACAGGTTCAGGCAGTTGTCCCCTAAAAGCTCAAAATCTAGAAGGCAAATGAAAAAGCTATAATTTATTGGCTTAAAAATCATGATATATTTTAAAATAATCTCATGGGTTTTTTGGTTTTGACTCATGACTTTTAAATGCTTGGACCTGGTCATATTGCATCATGGTCAGAAGTCCATTGATGACTCAGTGTTCCTGTTGCTCCTGCAGAACTGAGCCTCTAGAAGATTGAAAGTAATTTCCACCCTCCACCAATTATCTGCTTTTCTAATTGGGAAACTTTAGTGTTTCTAATGGAGCTTGATATTGACGTTGCTTTTCTTAGTTTACTTTATGCATTGGCATTATTGATATTGGCAAAGATCTAGACATAGTGTATTTTAACTGTTTGTATCACTTACGCACTTTTGCTAGCAGTAAAAATAATAAAACTGCTTGATAATTCAAATGACTACTTATAAAAGTTAAACATGATCTACAGTTTTTATTTAATTATTTACTAGTGGAGGTCCAAAAGGATGGGGTTTTTTTGGGCCATATTGCCACTTGCTATTGCTATCAGTTTTTTGTCTTTTTCTGTTTTATTCTTGTAATAAACAAAACCTTTTAAATATTCTTTCATTCTTGCTATTGTTCAGCCATTTTAACATATTTATAATCAAAATAATATTCAGCTTGCACAAATGAGTTTAAATTGAGCAAGAAATTGACGTATTATTAGGGTGTAATGACTCACATATAGGTAGTGGCCCACTAATGCAGATAGTGAAGCAGTAAATTTCAAAAAGTGTATACTCGCTCCTTGCCATCGCAAAACTAAGCAAATAGCACTTTTTTCTTAAGTTAATGCAATATAGAATTTTTGTTATTGTGAATCCAAGCTTTCATCTGGCCAGCTGGTTCATGTAGTACCAATCTTTTAATTACCCTACTCTTTTTGTCAAGTCCTTGCTCAACCAAGCTTTGGTGTTTTTCCTTTATACAACTTTTTGGCTTCTTGTCAGAGTTTCATCTACTTGTTTCTTTGGTTGTGTGTGTTGTTTCCCACATTTAATTTCTTCCTTTAGCTTAAGCTATGGAGGAGGACATCCATCACACTCGGAAACGGATCTTCTTCACAGACAGACATATGCAGCTTCTCATCAGCTTCCAGGATATGCTACCACCCACCATCCTACTGGTAAATGTCTATTGTATGAAAATCAATTTAAATAACTGCTCGGTTAAATACTACATCTTTAAACTGATTAATTATATGGTCCTAAGGAGCCTGTAATGCGAGGTGTGGCAAAGGCTATTTCAAGAGTGAATTTACTATTTCAGCAATTTACTGAGCCTTTAACCATGAGTTTGTCATGAGTGCACAATGGGGAAGGTAACTAGAAAGTTCAGTGCTTCATAATCTGGTTTACTAGTTCTATGAGCTTTAAATTAAAAACAAAAAAGTCCTGATAAGTCCAAAAAAGTTTTTCTTTCAGATATTGAGCATCAAATTTTCAATGACTGTAAGTCCAATAAGTATCTAACTGTTAACCTATTCTACACGTAAGAGTCAAATATTCAGTTGGTCTCCAAAGCCAGCTGCTGAAATTGTGCCAACAATTTTTGTGCTAATCAGATACTTAGAAGCCTAATTCATGCAAGTTTGGACACACAATTGTTCTTACTAATTTGTGGAACCTTATGGTGTAATTTTAAAGGCTAGCTAAAAATGTAGCTTTAAAATGTGGTAATAGTGAATGACTTAAGTTAATGATGAAACCTAATTAGTCATCACTTCATAAAAATGTGAGCCTATCTTCTACAATCTAGATATCAACTTGTGTTGCATATGAAAGAAGAAAACTTCACAAAAAGAACAGTGGAACAAACCTGGAGGAGAGGGAAATGCATATCAAACTTAAAACTGATTAACTTTGCTTCCTATTAACATAGATTGAGTTATAGTATAGGGTTTTAATATATGCCTAACCACTAGTAAATTAAAATTTTGAACAAATTTATTGTAGTTTTTTAACAGCAAGTGTTAACATTTCATACCTTTTTAAGCAAGGTGAAAGGCTTTGTAGTCTTTGGGTAGCAGTGTTATCTCTGACTTTGGATTGCTCTTAAATTTGTAATAGGAATTCATTGTGATTTGTATATTTGTTTTTTTTTCCAAGGTCTTTCTGGAATATTTGATACCAGTATGCACAGTGCTGGAAGTAACACTAAAGAAACTTCAGTTATGAACTTTCTCTCTGCAATTGAATCTCGCACTGCTCAGGCTGCTTCTTCAGGAGCTACCCTTTTACCACAATTCAGGGCTCCGTCATGGCAGACAGGTGATATTTTCTTAATTTTCAGCACACTTGTAAATTATTATATATGTGTTTATGTATTTAAAAGAGAGTTGTGGTGATGTAATAAATAAGACTGAGATGAGAATTCTTTCTTAAACTCCTCTCTTCATTATTCTTAACTTTGTGAAAAAATTTCCTCTTGAAACAATTTTTTTCATATTGGTGTTAGCCCAGTAGTGAATATTTCTTGAGTTAAAAAAAAAAAAAAAAAAAAAAAAGCTTTTCAGCCACTTTTGAATTTTGCAGTTATGAAAAAATGCACGTCTTCCACATCCATTTTATTTTGCAGTATTATAACCCAACCCAAGCTTTTCATTCAAATTTTCAAAATTGGCAAAACAAATATGGTCAGACCAATGGTCCACCTAATCCAGTATCCTGTCTTCTGATCGTGGCCAACCCCAGATGCTTCAGAAGGAATGAACAGAACAGGGCAGATTTGAGTGATGTTGTCTATTTCCAGATTCTAGCAGTTGGAGATTGAGGGATACCCGAAGCATGGGATTGCATCTGTGACCATCTTGGCTAATAGCCATCGATGGCCCTATTCTCCTTGAATTTATCTAATTCTTTTTTAAACCCAGTTTATACTATTGGCCTTCACAACATCCCCTGGCAACAAGTTCCACAGGTTGACTGTGCGTTGTGTGAAGCAGTTGTTCTTTTTGTTTGTTTGATACCTGCTGCCTATTAATTTCAGTGGGTGACCCACTAGTTCTTGTGCTGTTATGTGAAGGGGCAAATAACAGTTCCCAGTTCCTTATTTACTTTCTCCATACCACTCATATCCCCCTTTAGTCATCTCTTTTCTAAACTGAACTGTCCCAGCCTTTTTAATTTTTTCTCATATGGAACAGCTTCTAGACCCCTAATAATTTTTGTTGCTTTTCTCTGTACCTTTTCCAATTCTAATATATCTCTTTTCAGGTGGGGTGCCCCAGAATTTCATGCAGTATTAGACATTGGGATACCCTTCCTAATGGTTGCTAACATTTTGTTAGCTCATTTGACTGCCGCTGCACGCTGAGTGGATGTTTTCAGAGAACTCTCCGTGATGACCCCCAGGTCTCTTTCTTGAGTGGTAACAACTAATTTAGACCCCATCATTAGACATATTTGGGATTATGTTTTCCAAGGTGCATTATTTTGCACTTTTCAACCCTGAATTTCATCTGCCATTTTGTTGCCAGTTACTGCCTTTAGTGAGTTCCCTTTGTAACTCTTTGCAGTCAGCTTTGGACTATCTTGTGTAATTTTGTATCCTCTGCAAACTTTGCCTCCTCACCATTTACCCCTTTTTCCAGATTGTTGATGAATATGTTGAACAGCAGTGATTTAGTACAGATCCTTGGGGGACCCATTATTTACCTCTCTCCACTGTGAAAACTGACCATTTATTCCTAGCCCTTGTTTCCTATATTTTAACCAGCTACTGATCCATGAGAGGATCTTCCCTCTTATCTCATGACTGCTTATTTTGCCAAAGAGTCTTTGGTAAGGGACCTTGTTCAACTGTATTCACTGAATCACCCTTGTCCACGTGCTTGTTGACCCCCTCAAACAATTCTAATAGGTTGCTGAGGCATAATTTCCCTTTACAAAAGCCACATAGATGCTTCCCCACCATATTGTGTCCACCTGTGTGTCTGATAATTCTGTTCTCTACTATAATTTCAACCAGCTTTCCTGGTACTGAAGTTAGGCTCACCGGCTTATAATTCCTAGGATCGCCTCTGGAACCTTTTTTAAAAATTGGCATTACATTAGCTATTCTCCAGTCATCTGATAAAGAGGCTGATTTAAGCAATAGGTTACATACCACAGTTAGTAGTTCTGCAATTTCATATTTGAGTTCCTTCAGAAATCTTGGTGAATACCATCTGGTCCTGGTGACTTACTATTGTTTAATTTATCAATTTGTGCCAAAAGCTCCTCTACTGACACCTCAATCTGGGACAGTTCCTCAGATTTATCACCTAAAAAGTATGGTTTGACTGTTCCTCACTAGCTCCTTCTTGTACTTAACCAACTTCTTTCCTATCCTCTTGACTACAGTATAGAGTTCCCCCTTTAATAGTTTCATCCCTTAGGGATGTCTCTGCCTGTGTGCTCCTCCGCAGCTTTTGGCTTTGCCCCAGCCCTTAGTTTAAAAAAATCCTCTCCAACCTTTTTAGTTGTACATGGTAATCCTCATTAGGGATTATGAGCAGAATAAATGTGAAAGTACTTGGCTTTGCAAAAATTTATGAACATTTGAAAATGGTTTAGTGGGAATGCTAGGATGTCCTTTTCTCTAGTGAATTAAATATACACTTCCAGTATCTATTTGGACCTACTCAAATTAACAAAAAATATAAATCAATTAGGATTAATCATACTTCCTCAACTAGACCATCCATACACCCTGGCAAGTCATATATTCTCAACCTTCTCTCCCCATACCAATTATTTTCCATAATGTTTCTCCTTAACATTCATTGATAACCATGACTGCTTCTTCAAGTGATGGTCCCTATGTGTATTCCACATATATGTACGCGTGCACGCCATGCGCCTGAGTCAGGAAATTCTTCAGAGCAGTGTCTGTTGGCCTGCCCATGCTCAGTAGCTCTCCTTGTGCTCCTGACTGAGGGTATAAGAGGCAGTCTGGGTCAATGCCTTGCTAGTTACTTGTTACCATTCCATGGTCACTCCTTCCCACCCAGAACTCAAGAAGCCGGGAGCTTTGCTTACTGAATCATCTGATGGAGAAGGCTATGAGGATCCTTTCCAATCTGGGACAGGGAGACTGCCCTGTACACGAGCCTTAACTTCCTGGCAGTGCCCCTGCAAGCATGTGCCTTTGAGCTGAGCCATCAATATCTAAGCCCAAGGACTCTTCTTCCAGGTCTCCACATGAGCGTTGAGGGCATTCTCATGGGTGCAAGAACAGATCCCTGTTGAGGACTGTCCATAAGAAACACACTTCCTCCCTGAGCTGGTGTATTGTGATTGGAACCTAAGGAACCAGTTCCGATGGAAAACCCCCCAAGGTGCATAAAAAGAAAGATCCGCCAGTTTTGTCCATCACCTCGGTGCCAAAACATAAGGATAGACTCTCGCTGGTTCTGTCTACAAGTACAGGTCCAGACTCATTGTCGGTATTGCCTCATTCACCTCGTCCGGTCACTGTAGATTCACCAGATCCATCAGACTTAACTGCGGGAACCTCTTGGATATTAGAACGTATCGAGATTTATGTAACACCAGAGATTATATTACTCCCTTATCCAGTCTCGACTTCTTTCCAGCCTGGCCCTCTGGAGGAGGAGCCTGCATTACTGTCTCAGGATCCATCTCACCTCCAACCATACGGCAGGAGTGCCCTGGTACCAAGAGCGCCTCTGCTACTGGTGGAGCAGTTCTTGGACTTGGATGAATCTGAGGATATGGCCGCACTGGTATCTCCGAAGAGGCAGTTGAATCCTGATAGACAGTCGAGTGGTTACGCTCACCATTCCCTGGTTATGACCCCACCTCCTTTCAGGGACCGCCGGTACCAATTTCTTTGGGGTTCCCCCGCAATCCATTGATCCCTTTTTCTGGCCATATTGGGGTCCGTAGGATCCTTGTGACAAGCATCCAGGCCCCTCTCAAGAATTGTGCTGTTCCTTTCCCTCTCAACAGCCGGTTCCGTCGGTGTAAAAGCAGGAAGAGGTGTAACCAGATACACAGGTACCAACGGGTCTGACGAGTGTCTCTTCATCATCCCCAGACAAAGTGATCACTCCTTCACCTTCTCTGTTGGATGATCATTGCCAGGACCACTCTTATGGACCAGGATGTAGTCAATCTGGCCTAGTCGTCAGCACAGGAGTCAGCTCTAGAGGACAGAGCAGGCATCCAGGTTGGGGAATGAAGCCCAGGGTCAGCACTACCAGAGCCAGGGGTCAAGCCAGAGTCAGAACCAAGAATTGAAATTGAGGGTCAGAGCCAAGGTCTGATACAAAATGCGAGAGCCAACGATCAAGCCAGAATCAGGGTCATAAGACTGAGGCTGGGGTTGGAGCCAGGACTGGTAACTTATGATTGGAGGTGAGGTGAAAGAGCAGGAACTGGAGGAAAGGCAAGGATCAAGCACGAAGCAGCAGCATGGTGGGAACAGGGGCGAAGGCAGGGGTGAGGCAGGAGCAGAGCAGGAATCGGGAACAGGTTTGGGTGCAGTCCTGGCTCCAACCTGGGCTCAGACTTCTGACCCTGATTCTGGCTTGATCCTTGGCTCTGGCATTTTGTATCAGACCTTGGCTCTGACCCTCAGTTTCAATTCCTGGTTCTGGCTTAAATAGTGTGGTTGGACCGATCAGTGGAACCAGATGAATCTCCAATCAGTGCTCCCATGAGTGATGCCTTGGCTGAGGCTATAGTCCTACTAGCTTTTTAGCCTACTAGGTTTCAGCAGACACCAGATGGAGGCCAGGATGCAGCAGCAGTCTGGGGACACCCAGGTCTGGGTTCAAGACCTGGGACATCACATCCAGGAGCTATTACAAAGAGTGACCAGTGATCTACAAATCCCGTTAGAGGAGATCCAGGACCCTCAACACCAATTCCTGGACATCTTGCAGCCTCAGGGACCGAGTTGGCTCTATCCATCAGTGAGGCCATACTAAAACTGGCTAGAGGAGTATGGCACACTCTAGCATCCTGTGTCCCTACGTCAGAAAGGGTTAAGAGGCGGGTTTTTGTTTCTGCTAAATCCTTATTCTCCCATCCTGCCCCCAACTTGCTGGTAGTACAGGCAACTGCTGAAAGGGCTAGGTCACGCTATCAAAGGGCCATCCCGGCAGATAAAGTGTGTAAGAGACTGGACCTCCTGGGGAGGAAGGTCTTCTCCTCTGCAAGCCTGCAATTTCATGTCACTAACTACCAAGCATTGTTTGTGAAATAAGATTTTAATTTCTGTTCCAGGCTTGTGGACTTCACAGACAGGCTTTCCACAGAAGACAGGGCCCAATTTCAGTCTACTTTAGATAACGGGAAGTTAGTGGCAAAGACAGACCTCCAGCTGCAGTGGATACGGTGGACATGGCTTCCAGAAATTTGGCCACTGGTCTAGTCATAAGGGGGGGATTCCTGGCTGCAATTGTCAGGGTTTCCTAGGGAGGCCCAAAACACCATCCAGGACCTTTGCATCCCAAACAACAGAAAGCTACCCTTATATTGCTCCAGACGAGACATGGGTTGTGTCTTCCAACGTGATGCTCTGCTTATGTCTTGGACAAATGGCCTCAGAAACTCCTTTCCTCCCATTCTCCTGCTTCCACAGGTCATAGGGAAGATACATCATAACAGAGCCACCATTATTCTCTTAGCACCCCACTGGAACAGACATTTCTGGTTCATGGAACTTTTAAGAGTGTCTTCTCATCAACTGATCAGGATTCGCCCTTTAGACCCATAGACTTTAAGGCCAGAAGGGACCATCATGATCATCTAGTCTGACCTCCTGCACATTGCAGGCCACAAAACCTCACCCACCCACTCCTGTAATAGACCCATAACCACTGGCCAAGTTACTGAAGTCCTCAAACGCATGATTTAAAGACTTTAAGTTACAGAGAATCCACCATTTACACTAGTTTAAAGCTGCAAGTGACCCATGAGCTCCTAACCCTAGATTGGGGAAAGAGCAAATATCCCAATCCAGGCTCATTCCTCCACAGCCTGGTTTTTGGATGGGGTTGGAAATAGAACACTCATGTACAGCCCCTGTTCAGGTGATCCTTAACCAGAATAGAAAAGAGTCTACTTAAATCTGTTATTGGGCCAAATTGAGATGCTTTTCATCCTGGGCACAGCTGTGCCAACATTACCCAGAAACTGTAAGTATTTCAGTTGTTCTTAGACTATCTCCTATTCTTGAAGACTATTAGTTCACTACGAGTACACCTTGCAGCAATTAGTACCTTACTCCTCTGGTGGGAGGATCCTCAGTCTTTACTCACCCAGCTGCGGTATGATTCATGAAAGGCCTGATCAGGACCTTCCCACCAGTGCTTAAACCTCCCCCTCAATAGGACCTTAACTTTGTCCTGTCCAAGTTCATTAGTTCACCTTTTGAACCTATGGTAACTTGTACCATGGCCCACTTGTCCATGAAAGGTTTCAGAGTAGCAGCCGTGTTAGTCTGTATCCGCAAAAAGAAGAACAGGAGTACTTGTGGCACCTTAGAGACTAACAAATTTATTAGAGCATAAGCTTCCGAAGAAGTGGGCTGTAGTCCACGAAAGCTTATGCTCTAATAAATTTGTTAGTCTCTAAGGTGCCACAAGAACTCCTGTTCTTCTTTTTGTCCATGAAAGTGGCATTCTTAGTAGCTATCACCTCAGCTAGGAGGGTCAGTGAGTTTGGAGCCATCATGGCAGACCCTCCTTATACAGTGCTTCTCAAAGAAAAGGTTTCTCTTCGACTACACCCCAAGTTTCTACCCAAGATTGTTTGAGTTCCATATCAATCAAATGATACTTACCTGTATTCTTCCTAAAACGCCATGCTTCCCTTGAAGACAAGAGACTTCGCTCCCTTGATGTCTGACATGCCTGAGTGTTCTACCTGCAAAGAACCAAACCCATTAGGAAATCTCAGAGAATCTTTATTGCCATAGCAGAGAGGTCGCATGGGCAAGTCATATCCTCCCAGAGGATTTCTAAGTGGGTCTCTGGATGCATCTTAAAGTGCTACAAGTTAGCAAACATTCCTCCCACTGAGGGTATCACAGCTCACTCCACATAAGGCCAGGCTTCTTCCACCACGTCTATCAGATGTTCTGCTGCAGCACATTTGTGTAGTGGCCACCTGGAGATCAGTTCACATGTTAGCGACGAACTGTGCTCTAGTTTATGCCTTGGCTGTGGATGCAGCGCTGGTATTGGCAGTATTGTAAGCATCTTTGCTACCAGCTTCCTCACAGCCGCCTCCAGTCTGAATACTGCTTGCCAATCATCCACACATGGAATTCACATAGGGATCATCACGCAAAGAGGAAGCGGAGATCACTTACTGTAACTGGAGGTTCTTTAAGATATATGAACCCTATATGCATTCCCCTACTCGCCCTCCATCTTCTCTGCTTCGGATCCTGTTGAATTTGTGGTAAGAAGAGGAACTGGAGAAGGATTGACCCAAACTGCATCTTATACCCTTGGTTGGGAGTGTGAGGAAAGCTATTGAGCATGTGCGGGTGAACAGACGCTGCTTTGAAGAATTTCCAGACTCTGGTGCATGGCATGTATGCATATCCAAGTATGGAATATGGATAAGGGCCACCTATCTCGAAGAACCTCCAGTTACAGTAAGTAGCCTCCACTTCCACAACAACAAAATTGTGGGTTTGTTTGTTTTTTTAAGTGTCTCCCCTAAATTTGAGTCCTAAGTCCATGTTTCGGCAACTAAGTGGTTTGATTTTCTAAAGTGCTGAGCATGTGACAGCTGTGTCTGAAGGCAGTCTGACCTTTTTCTTGCTTTCAGAGGTCAAAACTGCATAGCTATTCAGGCGAGTTCACATATCATGAGTAGGGTATAGAGCCAGCCACATCAACAAAGGCAACCTGAAAAAATAAAGTTGCTGCTCCTGCCTCCTGCTTTTAAGAAACAGCAGCTATGCTGAGATGGTGCTGGTGTGGCATGTCTCCAGTGATGTAGGAAAGGCTTGAATCTATCAAAAGTAAGGAGTAAAAACAGATCCATTAGGGACCTTTATACATCTACAATTAAAACAGAAATAAATGAGTTCCTTTCTTAAATTCTTGTTATTGGCCATTTTTGTGCCCTTATCCTCATTTTATAGAAGGTGAGGACCAGTTTAAAAAGAAAAAAAAAAAAAAAGGCCAGCTGCAGTTAATGTTGTTTTAAATGCTAGTGTTTATGCATTAAAATCCTATTTATTTATACTACTTTGGACAGGAAGAACTCATAGTTACCGCCCTGTCTTACATGTGAAAAAATCTTGGCATATTCAAGTAATTTAGCTTCTTGAGGGCTTGCTCATGTCGATTCCAAGTTGGTGTGTGCGGTGTCCAAGTAGGTGTCGATTCCAAGTAGGTGTCATCAGAAGGCTTTTCCCCAGCAGTACCCGTCAGGTCGGCTGTGGAGCCCCCTGGAGTCGCACCTTTATGGCAGTGTATATAGGTCCCTACCGACCCACCACTTCCTCAGTTCCTTCTTACTGCCAGTGACGGTCGTTGGAGCTGTGTGTCTCTCTTGCTTTGGCAAGCGTTTCCCCTAGTGATCAGACTTTTGATTATCCTGTAAATAGTTTATTAGTTATTGTTAGTCTTTAATAGTTAATTAGTTAGATGGAAGCTGGGGGTTCCCCCATCCTCCCCCTAACCAAATTCCCTCACCTCTTGGGGTTTGGGGCCTGCCTCGATCCCAAGGGTTTAAGCCATGCTGGACTTGCCACAAGCCCATGCCAATGGGTGACCCCCACGATTCCTGCCTAAAGTGTCTGGGGGAGGCACATCAAACAGATCACTGCAAGATCTGCAAAGGGTTCCACCCGAGAACAAAGAAAGAAAGGGACTTCAGGCTCAAACAACTCCTTATGGAGGCAGCCTTCCATCCCCAGCCAGCTCCGGGCCAGCCAAACCTAGCACCGAGCTTCTCCGTGCAGAGTGCTCCAGGCTCCGTTAGAGAAACGACAAAGGAAGGACTCTAAGCATAGAGATCCTCGACACAGTCACTCCCCAGAGCCGAAGCCCACGATGGCAATGCAGCACCGCTAACACTCACCAGTGCTGCATAAATGGCACAAGAAGACAGATAGAGAGCACTCGCCCACAGTGAGAGCAGCCAGGTCTGCCAGCGGTGTGCGTCCCGCGCAGGGGCACCCGGCGCTGGTCTTGGAGGAACTCAAGGCGCTGCACTGTCTAGTGGCAAGCCTACAATGATGAGGCACCGCTCACCTTCCCGTGGCACTGTTCTCTGGCACCATCCCGCTCGGCACTGCTGTGGTGTCCTCGCTTGGGGGTCCCTGGCACAGACCTCTTTACAGGCCTCACTTGACGCAGCAGCCTCTGCCACACGAACCATGTCCTCTGCCATAGCCATGAGGAAGAGCTTATGGCTCCAGGTGTCGGGCCTTCCCCCAGAGATCCAACAAACAATTCAAGAGTTGCCCTTCGATGGCATGAGGCTGTTTTCTGAGCAGACAGATTCCAAGCTCCATAGCCAGAGCCGGCTCTGGGTTTTTTGCCGCCCCAGGCAAAAACGCCTCCCGCCGGCTCCCCCCGCCCCCTGGTTCCCACTCTTCCCGGCCGGCTGGAGCGCCAGGAGGAGGGCGGAGAACCCGGCCGCGGCCCCGCTCTCCCCAGCTGGCCGGAGCGCCGGGAGGAGGGCCGCCCCCCTCCAGGTGCCGCCCCAAGCACATGCTTGGGGGGCTGGTGCTTGGAGCCGGCCCTCTCCATAGCCTAAAGGATTCATGGGAAACATTGAAATTGCTGGGTCTGCATACCCCCGCCACCCAGCAGAAACACTTTAAGCCCCAACCCCCTCCGCACTTCTACCTACCCCAGCCTAGGCAGGACTTTTCCAGGAAGTGGGGCAGGCATGGTAGGCATAAGCCTCATCACCATCCACTGCCCAGTCAAGGCCAGGGCTCAGCGAGGCAGTCATAAGGCTCTAAGCAAGCCTTGTGATGGCACGCTCGGGGGCAACGCACCAGTCCACTCACTGGACCCTTCACTCTGTTTTGTGAATTGTTTGTCCCACTTCTGTCGTGCTTGGACCCAGATAACCTCAAATTGCTGGGTCCTTCGCACCACAGAAGTAGGATATTCTCTTCAATTCTGCTCCTCCCATACCCCTTCCCCGTCCCTCTTCAAGGACTCTTCTCACGAGCAGCTCCTCATGCAGGAGGTTCAAATGTTCCTCGCCGCGGGAGCAGTGGAGGAAGTTCCACAGGAACTAAGGAGCAACGGATTCTACTCCTGATATTTCCTAATCCCCAAAGCCAAAGGGGGTCTCAGACCTGTCGCTGACCTGCAACGCCTCAACAGGTTCATGAATAAGTTGAGGTGCCGCATGGTCTCTTTGACTGCCATCATCCTGTCCCTGGATCCCGGATACTGGTGTGCTGTCCTCAACCTAAAGGACTCGTACTTCCACATATCAATAGTTCCAGCCCACAAATGCTTTCTCAGGTTCGTAGTGCACCATAACCATTACCAGTTTACAGTCCTCCCCTTTGTCCTGTCAGCAGCCCCTCGAGTTTTTATCAAGTGCGTGGCAGTCATAGCTGCCTTCCTGAGAAGAAGGCAGGTGCAGGTCTTCCCATACCTCGACGACTGGCTGGTCAACTTGATGAGATCCACCTTCAACAAGCTGGGTCTCCTCTTGAACGTACACAAATCAACTCTATCCCCTACTCAGAGAATAGACTTCATTGGGGGCAGTGTTGGACTTGGGTCAGGCCAGAGCCTTCCTGACAGAGACTCGTTTTCGGACAATGCAAGACATCATAGAAGGCTTCAAGCAGTACCCCACCACCACACCAAGGAATTGCTTGAAGCTCCTCGGACATATGGCAGCTTGTACGTACATGGCACAATAAGCAAGGCTGAGGCTCAGACCTCTCCAGGCCTTGCTGGCGTCAACTTATCAGCCAGGGTCCAACAGCCTGACAAGGTGGTCACACTCCCACTGCCAGTTCTCGGGTCTCTCCAGTGGTGGCTCAACCCACATGCGGTATGCACAGGGATCCTCTTTACCAAACCGCAGCCCTTTCTGTCCCTGGTCACAGACACATCAGCATTGGGGTGGGGAGCTCATCTGGAAGAACTCAGGATCCAGGGACTTTGGTCACAAGTCGAGCTCTTGCTTCTCATCAACATCAGGGAGCTGAGAGTGGTCCGCCTGGCATGCCAGACCTTCCATGTCCACTTGCGAAGGCATAGTGTGGCGTTGATGATGGACAACACAACCACAATGTTTTATATAAACAAGCATGGTGGAACTCGCTCCTTTCCCCTATATTAGGAAGCTCTCACACTGTGGGACTTCTGCATAGCCCACTCAATTCACCTGGAAACATCCTACGTCCTGGTTCTCCTAACAAGCTGGCAGACTATCTCAGCAGATCATTCCACAACCACAAGTGGTCCATTCGCCCAGACATGGTGACTAGCATTTTCCAAAGGTGGGGAGTTCCCCAGATAGACCTGTTCACTACAAAAAGCAACAGGCAGTGTCTACAGTTCTGTTCCTTCCAGAATCACAACCTGGGCTCCCTCGTGGACGCGTTCCTCCTTCCTTGGACGGACCACCTGCGGTATGTGTTCCTGCCTTTCCCGCTCATCCACAAGATTCTGCTCAAGATCCGCAGGGAGAGGGCCACAGTCATACTGATAGCACCAGCTGGGCCTTGCCAGGACTGGTATACCACGCTCCTGGAGCTGTCGGTGGATACCCCAATCTCATTGCCCTTGCTTCCGGACCTGATCCCTCAAGATCATGACCATCTCCAGTGTTCCAGCCTCGAGTCTGTCCATGTTACAGCTTGGAAGCTTCCTGGTTAAACCAAGTAGAACTAATGTGCTCCAATCCCATTAGGGAGCTTCTCCTTGGCAGTAGGAAACCCTGTACCTGGGCCACCTACTTGGCCAAGTGGAAGAGATTCTCAATCTGGTGTTTGCAGGCCTGTACCCTTCCACTGATACCTCTCACTTTGGATTATCTGCTGTATTTAAAGAAGCAGGGCCTGTCAGTCTCATCAGTAAGGGTTGACCTAGCCGCCATTTCGGCATTCTACCCATGAGTGTCTGGCCAATCAGTCTTCTCCAACCTGATGGTCGGTCGGTTTTTTAAAGGTCTTGACAGATTATACCCACAAGTTAGGCAGCCGATCCCGGTTTGGGACTTCAATCTGGTTCTTTCAAGACTAATAGGGCCCCCCTTCAAGCCCCTAGTGACTTGCTCATTATTCTTTCTGTCATGGAAAGTGGCATTTCTGGTCGCAATAACATTAACTAGGAGAGTGTCCGAGCTTAAGGCCTTAACTTCTGACTCTCCTTGCACCATTTTTTATAAGGACAAGGTCAGCTTAGTCCTCACCCAGCTTTTCTCCCAAAGGTCGTCTCTGTTTCATGCCAATCAGGACATTTTTCTCCCAGTCTTTTACCCTAAGTCACACGCTGCTAACAGTTGGGAGCAAAGACTCCACTCCTTGGACATACAGCGAGCATTGGCCTTTTATATCGAGCGCCCAAAGCCGTTTCACAAGTCGATTCAGTTGTTTGTGGCAGTAGTTGATAGGATTAAGAGCCTCATGGTGTCTTCTCAAAGAATTTCGTCATGGATCTTGTCCTGTATCCGGGCATGTTATGATTTGGCAAAGATACCTGCCCCAGCACTAATGGCACATTCTACAAGGGCGCAGGTGTCTTCAGTGGCATTCCTGGCCCAGGAGATCTGCAGGGCAGTGACATGGTAATCGATCCACATTTTTACCTCTCATTACCCAGCATGCCAGGGACGATGCAGCATTCGGCAGAGTGGTGCTTCAGTCAGCAATTCCATGAACTCGGACCCCTCCTAGGAAATGCTTGGGAGTCACCTACTTGGAATCGACATGAGCAAGCACTTGAAGAAGAAAAAACAGTTACTTACCTTCTTGTAACTATTGTTTTTCGAGATGTGCTGTTCATGTCCATTCCAAGACCCACCCGCCTCCCCTCTGTCAGAGTATCCGGCAAGAAGGAACTGAAGAGGTAGCGGGTCGGCAGGGACCTATATACACCGCCGTGAAGGCACCACTCCAGGGGGGCTCCACAGCTGACCCGACGGGTACCACTAGGGGAAAAACCTTCTGACAACTGTGCACGCGGAACGTGCACACCTACTTGGAATGGATGTGAGCAACACAACCCGAAGAACAACTGTTACAAGAAGGTAGGTAACCGTGTATTTTTTTTTTTTTTTTTTTGTATACAATAGTCCTTCTGGCTCTATGGCAATAAGTATTTTTATGCTTGGGAGAATCTGATTGGTGTTTGAATGCTACTTAAAATTTCTGTTTACTGCATCCATATAGATATTTTTACAAATAGTATATAGCATATTTATTTGTACAGCTTGCAAATTTTAAACTGGTGCTAAAATGCTTCTCTCTTTATTATAAGGGTTTAATTTCTGTTGAACTGAAAGGCCATCCAAATGCCCTCCTGAGCTGCCTCAGCTGATGCTGTCTAAGCAATTTTGAGATTAAGCTGTAATGGTGCCCTGCTGCAACTATAAAACTTGAAACAAATGAAATATTTTAAATTATTTTAAATGGAATTTATTTGCTGAGGTAATTATTGTGTCAAAACTGAAATCCTTCTTAGTGAGGATTTTACTTATTCTCAAATAGTAGTTCAAAGCTAAAAAGCTGTCTTTTTCCCTTAGCCACTGAAATGAAAGTTGAACTATATGAATCACTGCCCTATGCCCAGTCTGGTTCCCATGAAAGTCAGTAAGAGCACTGCATTTAACTTTCAATAGCAGCAGGGTAGGGCTCCAGGGATTAATTGACTAATTGCCTGTATTTTTAAATGTAAGATTATATAAATCTATTTGAGGGCTTTCATTATTTGTTAATGGAAGGATAGTTATGTGGATATGGACTGGAAGTGAGGAATAGAACCAAGGTTCTCTAGCTTTTCCATAGATTCCTGTAAGACTTCGGGCAAATCACTTAACTATTCAATGCTTCTGTTCACCATCTCTGAATAAGAAACTATTATGATCCCTATTTTAGTGACGTTGTGAATCTTAATATCCACTGTTGGTAAAGCTCTTTGAACTCCTGAGATGGGAAGTGCTATAGAAGAGCAAGAAGTCATTAAATAATATGATTTAGGCTTAAATTTAATTATATAATTCTTGTATTATAATTCAAGTAATACAGAATTTATATTCCATTGATCAATATTTTCTTTATTGGCTAAGGATGGTGCAGCAAAGCAAGGCTGCAAGTAGTGAATGTCAGACCTTTTGATCGGATACTCATATTGTGGATGTCATGGATGCTTTTATTCCATTTTATACATACAAATGTAATATAAATTCATTTCTTTTCCACCTCTCAGATCTAAGCCTCCTTTTATAAGTATACATGCAGCAAAATAAATGCAGTTTCTCAGAAAATAAGTTGTAAAAACTATTGACAAAACTCCCATTCAATGAATGTTTTGATATAGATTTATAAAATTGCATCTTTTAGGAGTGCAATGTAAATTTTATTCACAGTAACAGGCATTTTGTTCCTTTTAGCCCAGGCATTCCTGAATGACCATCACTTAATGAGAGCTGTACATTACTGAAAGAAGTTTTTCTATAGCTTTCTTAAGCAGTGGTGTTCTGTTGTCTGATGATTATATGAGGTATGTTAGGGTGGAGAGTAAAGGAGTAAGAAAAGTGCTACTGCTTTGATTTATGTTTTTTAACTCCTATGGTGTATTTAAACGTATATTAAGAGTTGTGTAGTTTCATATAGATTAAAATCAAAACAACTAAATAGATAAAAATAAATATAAAGGTGCCTGAGATTTCAAACAGGGCTCTCTCTTTTTTTTTTGGCACATTTTGCACCAACAATACATAATTTCAGTTTGTGCTTATTTTTGGCAATTAACTGTAGTGTGGAGTTCATTATACCTACAAAAATGGAGGCCCAGTTTGAAAAATAGACCCAGAAAATGTGTCCTTGTATATTCATAGGTGTGGAAGTAAACATTTTGTGATTTATTTTTGCTTAAATCTAAGAATAACACTACTTCGTTCCCTCACAGCGAAAGGGTGTTGAGTCTGAAGTTACACTTGTAAAGGGCTTTGAGATTGTACAATAAAATGAGCTATGGAAGTACAAAATATTATTACTTATAAAGTTTCTTTACACTTTTTTTTTTTCCACCCCCCCAGGTATGCATTCCTCAGCAGCAACAGAACTGTTTGTTACTGGAGCATTGCCAACCTCTGGAACATTTCCACCAACATCTGCTTTATCAGCTTATCAGCATCCTAACTCTTTCAGCAGTAGAAACTTTGCTACTACTCCATCTCTCACACTTCAAGATACAACATTCAGTGCTACATCAAATGGTCTTTTAACTGCTCATGACCCTTTATTGCAAATCAAGACATCACAAGGCACAGTTCCAACTGCTCTGACATTTGAGCGCTTAGGCAGCTCTGTTTTAAGTACCAGCATACCACCTCAGTCATCAACGTACCGTTCTGCTCAAGAGTCCGCACCCCATCTCTTGCAACCTCAATTTAGTTTGTTGCCTTCAACACTTGGAGGAGCTCAGCAGGCTTCTCAGGCATATAGCACATCTGTCTTTTCTGGTTCCACTGCCTCCATTGATAGAGCACTTCAGCGAGAATGTAGTGTTATTAAACACCATCAGCGGCCTTCAAGTACACAGTCTGTTCAGGCACAACTGACTGGTTCACAGCATTCCTTACACAGTTATTTATCAAGTACAAGTGGAGTTAATTTTCAGGATACATCCAGGCAGTCAGCACTGTCCTGCAGTCCAGTTGGAGATGCTACTCAGGTGAGCAATGGAGGATCACAACAGAAGACCTCTCAAGTCTCAGTGGAACTTGCTCAGTCTTATACATCTGCAATTCCATCACCTGGTTTCCCATCTACTTCTACAGCAAAAGCAAAAAACTGTTCTACAAAGCAGCTATCAAGGTCAACAAAGACCCCCAAACCTCAAAATGTAGCCTCTCCTGTGCAGACACAAAGCTATTCCAAAACTGCACAAAACCAGAGTTCTGTAATAGCAGGCCAAGCACAAATCTATTCTACAGCACAGCTACCAAGTCTGTTATCAGTCAGCCAATCCCAAAACTATGTTTCCACACAGTCACAGAATATGCCATCAGTCAGTCATTCACAAGTTTTCTCATCTAGCAAGGTTGAGAAGCTGCCCTCATTATATAAAACACTGACTTTTTCTGGGCAATCGCAAACTATAACTTCTGATAGTCAGACAACACTAAGTTACTCTGCAGATCAACAGGTATTAACTTCAGTTCCAAATGAGAACTACTCTGGTCAAACAAGGGATCTTTCTTCAGTTAGCCAATCTCAGAGTTATTCTTCTAATCACTCTCAGGGTTTATCTCCCGTTAACCAATCACAGGTTAGTTATTCATCTCAATCACAGGTTTTGTCAGCTGTTAGTCCTTCAGAAAGTTATACTTCAGGGCAATCTTTAACATTAACTTCACCTTCTCTTCCATTTTCTTCCTCCCCTCGTGTTCAAAATTTGTCAGCCTCAAGCCCAAACCAGAACTATATTTCTTTACATTCTTCTCAGAATTCTCAGACACAAGAATCATCTTCTCCACAGTCTCAAAAGTTTTTGACAACTGTTCAGTCTCCTACTTTTGCATCCCCAGCTCATTCACAGACACTGCAGAACAATAGATCTTCCTCAGATACAAAAACATATGTTAAAAGGAAATCTGACTCTAACTTGTATGCTTCATCAAAACAGGAAGATGAATTGTCAATGCAAGATTTACAGGCATTGCAACAGCAAGCTTCTCTTGAATCCTCTACCCAAAGGCTAACTGATAGTGAAATTAATGCTCAGGACACTGCCTATAGGGTCTCAAAGGCAGATGACAGATATTCTCAAAGTGTAATCAGAAGTAATTCTCGTCTTGAAGACCAAGTTGTTGGGCTTACTCTTCAAGGGTCAAAAAAAGATGAGAGGATGGTTGGTTCTGTGGCACAGCTTACTCAACAGATCGGCCATATCACTAATGTAATAAGCCATGATATTAAAAAGGCAGCTAATTTAATGCAGACAACACAAGTAAGTTTAAATGCGAAAGAACTAAACCAGCAGCATTCTCTTATGCATAAAGTACATGAAACTAAGGCCCAAGAACAGCAGGGCCAAGTCATTAGCACATCATCACAGATTCAAGCTCATGCCTTGAGGCATGGCAATCAGCTATGTTTGCCTAATGCACAGGTACTTCTGGAATCTGCCTGTGACTTACAAATTCTTCAGCAGTCAATACTGCAGTCAGGCTTAGGACAAGCAAAGTCATCTCCACATTTGCGACGAATACAGAGTCCTCAGCAGGTAGCACATCAGTTCCTTCAAATGGATAGTCACATTATTCAAAGTAATGGGGGTCATTCTCAGCAACAGCTTCATCCTCAAAATGCAGAAGTTATTAAAATGGACATTTCTGAGTCCTCAAAACCACTACAGCAACATATGACATCAAAAGACCATTTTACTCAACCAAATCAACATGAATCAAAGAATCAGTTTGTTTCTCTTGGTTCGATATGTTTTCCAGAGTCTATGCTTCTCAGTGATGAGAGGAATATATTGTCTAATGTGGATGACATCTTAGCAGCAACAGCAGCAGCGTGTGGGGTCACACCATCAGAATTTGCCAAATCCACATCTAATGAAGAAGAAATCCAATCTGTTGAAAATGGTGATGATTCCAAATCCCAGTTCCAGTCAATAGATGTACGTCACATATCTCCTAGTTTCAGCTCCTCACCCACTCTAGTTGGAAAACCACATAGCATAAATAATATTTCTCTAAATGGAAGCCAAGTTACTATAAACCTTACAACAGTATCTACAATACAATCAAAACATGTGATCCTTGATCAACATATGGAGACTTCTGATCAAAACGTATCAGCTAGAATGACTTCTCCAGCCCTTGGACCTAGTCAAGAGGAGCAAGAACAAGGTTCTGGCAAAGTTAAGAAACACTCTAGCATTAGTCATGAATCTGAAGAAGACAATGATGTTCCCATTGATGGTACACTGAATGCTAGAGACTCCGAATTTGTTTCAAGTGGTCGGAGTCTAAGTGAAGAGAGCGTTACATCAGATAATGATTTTAATATGGGTTGTGATGATGGCATTGTAGTAGGTAACAAGATTAAAGGTCCATTGCAACCAATATCTGTGCTACAACCAGGAGATGGAAGTGGTAGCAAAACTGAAGAAGAGAACCAAGATTTAAGTCAAGGGAACTTTCAAAAGAAAAAAAGTAAAGGAAAAAGCCAAATAAAAAATTCTACAGAAGATGACAGTGCAAGCCAGAAACAACTGAAACGAAGTGGACAGTGCAAACGTCAGACTGTAAGAGGAACTGACATATGTTTACCATATTCTTCTCCTGTTTCTGAAAGTTGTTATGATATTTATCAACACCAAGAAAGAATGAGGCAAAAAATTAAAGAAGTGGAAGAAAAGCAACCAGAAGTCAAAACAGGATTCCTTGCATCTTTTTTAGACTTTCTAAAATCTGGGCCCAGGCAACAGTTTTCAGCACCTGCTGTACGAATGCCTAACAGGACTAGGCGGCCAGTTACCCAGATAGTCCGTGCCCCGGGTCCCCAGCCACCTTCAAAGCCGCAGCCAGCACCAGCTCCTTTGTCTGTTGAGGGTGGCTGTGAAAGTCCAACCAAAAAAGTTGATGATGAACTTAAGAAAAATTTGGAAACATTGCCTTCATTTTCTTCTGATGAAGATGATTCTGTAGGGGGTAACCACGATCTTCAGAAGAGCATTTCTACAGCATTATCAGCTTTGGATGATACTGCTGACAAAAAAAACAAATCAGGTAAAATAGTTTACATTCAAAGACATAATTCTGTTGTTTTTGCATATACTTTACTTTTTAGCTTTAGATATCTTTAGTTTTAGATAAACATATCTTTCAAAAGACCTTTGTTAGGTCACACTAAAATTTAGGAGTAATATTCAAATTATTGAACTGAGATTTAACTGAATTAGTGTTTTCCACAATAGTGGAAGTTATGTGGCTAAATCCTTGTACGTTGTTTTGAAAATATATCCTTAAATATTTCTTTTTCAGTATGAAAGATGATTTTGGCACAGAATGGGGAAACTTGTATTTTAGTAAACTGATATCAACTCTATTATTTTCTAACTCAAAATGGTAGATAAGGTTTTGCCTGTAAAACTCAACAGTCTAGTACCAAATGTTCCATCATATGGACAGTAAAGATTGTAAAAATGCAACAGTGTCTTTAAAGAAATTTCATCATCACGACATAATTGAGTTACTTCCAGAAAAGATTGTTTTTACCTTGGTGGAATTGAGTGTGTTCTTTCAGTGATTATTGAGTTACATAAAGCAGAGTTATTCATAAAAACATTTGTTTTTACACTGGCAAGCTAAGAATGTGTTTTATTGGTACTTTCTAAATAGGAGGAGTTCAGACTTTGTACCATTAAGCACAAAGTAGATGACTTTAGAGAAATGGAATTTTTGAAAGGTAAATGTCCTACCTAGTGCAACATTGGTGGTAGTGATGGCACTATTTATATTTTATATATAGTTCCTCTGCTAAATATTAATGTGTCTATTTTATACATTGTAGAATACTTGTCAAAAATCATACATTTTAATTACTGGTGCTTCCTCTGGAAGTATTTTCAGCAAACTGTTTTCTTTTCTTATCTACATTTTAAAATATTTTGATGTTTTCGTGGTAACTGGGATTTGACAAGTGCTGGACCTGCCCTGCAGACTGTTATGCTGCTAATGTTTTGGCAAAGACAGTGACTACAGTCACTATATGCCGGTCCTTGTGACTAAATTTCTCTGACTTTCCAAGAGAAATCTAGATCTGCCCTTTTGAGGGGCCTAATTTGTTCAATGACAAGACAATGCACATCTTAGACTTTATGAGCACTTTCAGATCTCAGGGTCTCTATGCAGCATCTGGAGAGAAACACACTTTCACCTTCAAATGCCAGTCACAGGGTTTCCAGGCAACATTTAGCCAGAAGTTCACAATGAAGAACTCATCAGACTCCAAGAAGCAAAAAGGGCAGATTCTACTAACAGGGTCTGCCTCAGCAGGAATGGCTTCATCAGCATTTGCCCAAATGCTTTAAAGGTTAACAACATAAAGAGTACCCAGTTACTTTAGTGGTTCTATCTCCTTTTGATTTCCTGTAAGCAATCTTTTTTGAATGCTTGTCCAGTTTGTGTTACTTCTGCCCTTTAATATTACATGCATATTAAATGAGATTTAATGCTGCCACACACTTTACATTCAGCTACAATTGTGGCTCTCCAGAGTCAAATTTGTAGAACTTTCAGACCCATCCATTAGTTTTGTGGCAACTCTCTATAGCTGGCTCACAGATCCTTGGGAAAAGGAATGCCTCAAGTAATCTTACAGCAGTATCTCTAGCCAAGTCAAGAGTAGAGGCATTTATTATTCACAGAGGAACCTTATCCAGACCTCCTTTCCCAAAAGAATGTCCAGGCCATGAATCTTTGGGGATTAGGGGAAATGGTGGCTCCATTAAGTTTGTAAATTACTGGATACTGCTTAAGAGACCTAGTTATCACTAAAATTGTATGCATCTCAGGAACAATTTTGACACCTAGAGTTCAGTGCCACTTTGTCTCTTATAACAACTTTTTATACATAGAACATGCTTAGGGCATGTTGATCATTGCTTTGTATAGGAAGGTATTGATACTTTAAGTTCACAGAATTAGAATAAGTGTTGTCCTTGAGCTCCATGCTAAACATATATCCGTAAAGATCCCTGTGTTAACAGGGATGCTTCCTAGAAGAATATGGACCAGGGTTTCCATATATATGTTAAGTTCAGTAAATTCTTTGTTGCTGTTCACATAAGCTACCTTCATATCCCAAATACACTGTATTTGGAATGTACCTCTGCCCGCATGTGGCATCTCTGAGGAATCTCTTATAGCTAGTCTTGGGAGTCATAGAATCATAGGTTAGAAGGGGCCGCAAGGGCCATGTGATCTAACCCCCTACCAACATGCAGGATTTGTTGGGCCTAGACCATCCAAGACAGATGACTAGCCAGCCTCCTTTTGAAAATCTCCAGTGAAGGAGCTTCCACAACCTCCCTAGGCAGTCTGTTCCTACTCTTCTTATAGTTAGGAAGTTTTTCCTGAGATTTAATCTAAATCTGCTATGCTGTAGTTTGAACCCATTGCCTCCTTTCCTGCCCTCTGAAGCAAGAGAGAACAACTTTTCTCCATCTTTTTTATGGCAGCCTTTCAAGTATTTGAAGACCACTATCCTGTCTCCCCCCGCTTAATCTTCTCTTTTCCAAACTAAACATACCCAGTTCCTTCAGCCTTTGCTTATATGGCTTGCATTCCATCCTTTTGATCATTGTTGCTTGCCTCTGGATCCTTTTCAGTTTCTCTACATCCTTCCTATACATTGATTACCAAAATTGGACACAGTATTCCAGGTGAGGCCTAATCAGCACCAGGTAGAGTGATACTTTCGCCTCCCTGGACTTATAGGCTATACCTCTGTTAATGCAACCTAAAATTGCATTTTTTTATTTTTTTTTGCAACAGCATTGCATTGCTGAGGCATGTTGAGGTTGTCAGCCACCACAACTCCCAGATCCTTTTCAGGAGTGCTGCTACCAAGCCAGTTATCCCCCATTCTGTATTTGTGCATTTGTTTTTTTCCCTAAGTGTAACCTTACATTTGTCTTTGTTAAATTTCATTTTGTTGTCTATAGCCCAGGTCTCCAGTAAGATCCCTCTGAATTTCAGCTCTGTCCTCCAAAGTGCCAAAGAAACTTTGAGCGGTACTTCTTTCCTTCTCCCTAGTTGTGAAATATTTGTCTCTTTTGCTCTTTAATACTATGATAGGGTGTATAAATCCTGCACTGACAGCAAAGGGACTAGGGAGGCAGTGTGTGCAAAGGGAGCCTCAGCCCTGCCAATCATGGGAGGAGGGCTTTAAAAGGAGGAAACTGCAGTCTGCCAGGGGAAAGCCCTGAGAAGGTAACATCTGGAGTGGTCCTGAAGCAGCAGGAGGAACCCCCCATGCGAGAGACCCTGCCAGTTCTGCGAGGAGTCCAGCAAACTCCAGGGGCAAGCCTGCTACGGAGAGACTGACTCAGCTATCTGGCCGTAAGAACTCCAGTAAAGCTGCTACCTAGCCACTCCTGAAGTAAGGTGGTGCTGCTGAACTTTTCACTTTCTGTTGACCCCAGGAGGGGCTTGTTCTTTCCTGAGTTTCTTTAGAGAAATGGAATTTTTGAAAGGTAAATGTCCTACCTAGTGCAACTTTTGCTTTTCCCCACCCATCACAAAGTAAGCAGGACTACAAGGGTGTGGCCCACTGCAAGGACTAAGGGTATGTCTACATAGCAAAGAAAAACCTGCGACTGGCCTGTGCCAACCTACTCAGTCTTGCAGGGCTCAGGCTGCGGGGCTGTTTCATTGCTGGGTAGGCTTCTGGGCTCAGGAGTTCTGGGACCTTAGTACCCTGCAGGGTCCTAGCCCGGAAGTCTACACAGCGGTGAAACAGCCCTCTAGCCCAAGCCTCTTGAGCCCAAGTCAGCTGGCATGGGCCAGCCACAGATTTTTCTTCGCTGTATAGACATACCCTAAGGGGCTAGAGCCTGGATTGGCCTGACCTTGTGGTGGTAACTCTGTGTGGCAAGCGGCCCCCACCTAGCAAAGTTGGCACTCCAGAGAGACTCTGTTATAAATATCATCCATCTTCCTCTTCCAGCCACTGGAAAAATTATTTAACGATTTTAAAGCAGTCTGCTCCACAGTTCGTATTTATCAAAAGTAATCTTGTTGAAGATGAATATATGTACTTAGTAAAAGCATTTCTATGTGAAAATTTACATGTGCATGAATTAACTCTGACCAGGGCTAATATAAATAAGATTTGATTTTAATTCTTTCACTATGAATAATTCCTGGATGTTTTTACTGAAATGAAATAAGTGTAAAATGATTTGGTGTAGCTAATGTGGCCCAAAAGTATATTTTTAATTTAAAAAATAATAATTTGGCATAATAAGCTAATACAAAAGGATTTATTGTACTGTGTATTTAGTACAAAGGAAACAATTTTGATTGAATAACTGTCATATTTGCTTTTGTGGGTACATTTAATTAAACTGATTAGTTTTTAACTTCTATTTTTGAGCAGAGAAAGGAAACGTCTTAAAATAAAGCTTCGTTCATTTCGCTCAGTGCAAAATTCTGAATTTTTAAAACGTTTAAATAGACTGTATTTTTTCTGAATGTTAAAGCAGTGTGGACAGCCTCCTAGTTAGTACTTCTAGCCAAAGGTAATGTGTACATCTTTTTAAATCAAATAATTACATTTAAGAACTTTTTACAGAGCATATGTACAAAAGGAGTTTCCCTTTTGTTGAACATTCAGAACATTGTTCTGAGAAAAGTAAGTGGAGCTTTATTTTAACCTTTTTTTTTCTTCAGACTTTGTTTAAAAAATATGGTTTTACTATCTTTTCACTATTTTGTATAAAATTATAATACATATGTATACCACCGAATTCCTCTTCTGTTGTAAGGAGAACTATTTGTACCTTATCCAAAATAACAATAATTGACATTCTGCAACATGCTGGTCATGCAGAGTCAGTACCGATTCCCTTATACATGTGCAATTGTACATCTGTTTATTTTTAGACTCAACAATATAAAAATGTAACAATATTCACAATTAATATGCAACAGAGGGGCCTGTGGCACCTTTAAGTCTTGTTAGTCTTAAAGGTGCTACAGGACCCTCTGTTGCTTTTTACAGATTCAGACTAACACGGCTACCCCTCTGATACTTGACACAATTAATATGTAGACCTTTCTACCATGGTAACACTAGTGTACCTCATACATACTTTACTGCTCTTGGGGAAACTTCTAGATGTACTTGGAAAACAATTGTATACCAACTTTTATTAAATAAGTGTACTTGCAGTCATGTGACATGAAATATTTTATTCTGCATGCCCTGTAACTTCTTTTCAAATACATTATTCAAAATTTGGCAATAGTGATTTTTTTAATGACTCCTCCTATTTCCAGATATGCATGTTTGTAATATAGATGCAATAATTTAAATATCCAGTTAACTTGTTTTTGAATTATTTTATAATGATGATTTATATAGAATATTTTTTCCTGTATCTCATTGTTTGAAATTTATCATGTGAAATGATACATTTATTTTTTGTGTTTTTAAAGGATACGTCCCAACCTTTGCTGCTAATTCACTAAGTGTGATATTAGCAATACATTTGTGGCTTGCATTGTTCAGTTAGATTAGCAAGACAGAGTTAAAGCAAGTATGTCTTGAGGGCAGATGGTAATACAACATCTAAAAGAAGTCTTCTTTCTTGAGGGGGAAAGGGAATAATAATCATTTGGGGAATTGGGAATTTCCACTTACTAAGTGTGGCATACAGAAGTGGAGTGCTTTTCATTCCTTCACTTTGTACCATTAATTCTCATTGCAAAGCACTACTTTGTGTTAAATTGTATTATAGGATTGTTAAGAGTGTTAAATCTAATCTGAAACCACCAGTTCATTTATTAGAAGTTGCAAAATGAGAGTGCCCCAGAAGTGCCACTAAGACAATACTTTTTCATATTTGGTTTAGGTTTTGTGTTATACATGGCAGCCACTTTCCTTTTTATTTATTTGATGAAAATGATGAAGATGTAGTTGCATATCCGCAAAGGGGAGGCCAACAAAATCCAAAATAGTAATCTGTTAGAGTCTGCCATTTGCTTTGTTCCACAGAGCAAAACAGTGTTTTCCTGTTGGTCCACTGTGTAAAAACAATGTGTTCTAAGGCACGTATCACCATAGTGTTTGTGTGCTACAGCTATAACAAAATCAGTTTCCTGCAAACCTACAGACTTAATACTAATTATTTTAATTTTTTAGATATAGGTTTAATTTAGGGTTAGTTAACTTTACTATTCTAACTTATAGAATGGGTGCTTTTTGTATGTATTGTTTGGGAAAGTAAATAAAATAAACATCATTTCCTTCTTATGTTGCTGATCCTTGATAATTTATATAACCGATGCTTGCTTGTTTTTTGCTTCAGAAACTGAAAAAATGGCAGTTGCTACTACTGCCAACACCACTGCTCTTGTAAAACAGGAATCTCCAAACACTACTGCTCCTGTGGTAAATGTTCAGGAGAAAACAAGTTCAGCAGAACTCCTAAAGATAGCTGACCAGGATGGTGTGACTTCAGACCAGTTAGCAAAAATACAGGCAGCTGTTGCAATAGAAGGATGTACTGATGAGGAGAATACGGACAGTGGAGGAGAGGGCATGTACAGAGAACGTGATGAATTTGTAGTGAAGATTGAAGATATAGATATGCTAAAGGTAATCCAAATGTTTGTTCTGAGTAATTACCAACACACACCCTGAAGCAGACATCAACAATCAAACTACCAAAGGGCAGAGGCATAATAGTCTACTGCATAGCTCAACATATTTGTGATGCTGCCAAGATGGCATACAGGTGTGGTTCTAGTTTTGGGTAGCATCACTTTAATTATGTGTCAAGCATTCATACTAGTTAAATGATAAAGGTAAATAACTGTAGCAGATAACCTCAATTAGATCTCAAAATTGTCTATAGACATACATACATTAGTTGACAGGAATCTTCCAGATTTGATGCATGTCTTTTAACCTTTTCCAAAAGAGCTAAAGTTTTCAAGGATTCTTGACCTCACCAGAATACATCCTTATTGAAGACTTTGATAAGCTTTCCGGCATATGGTGTTGAAGAAGTATGTGTCTTAGGCCATGTCTACACTACAGCGTATGTCAGCATAATTTATGTCGCTCAGGAGTGTGAATAAACCACCCTCCCCCCCCCCTCTTCCCCCCCCCGAGCGACATAAGTTACAATGACATTAAGCGCTCGTGTGCACAATGTTATGTTAGAATCATAGAATCATAGAATATCAGAGTTGGAAGGGACCTCAAGAGGTCATCTAGTCCAACCCCCTGCTCATGTTGGTGGGAGAGCTTCTCCCACTGACATAGCTTCTGCCGCTCACAGAGGTGGTTTTATTGTGCCAACAGGAGAGCTCTCTTCCGTCAGCATAGAGTGTCTTCACCAGACGTGCTGCAGCAGCGTAGCTGCATCGGTACAGCTGCAGCACTGTTCGTGTAGATGTGCCCTTAGCTTTTTGTTTCAGGATTTTCTTTTTTTTATTTTTGTGGAGGCTTTGTTTGCTACTCTAACAAGGAGTGGCTTCCATGTGGATCCACTACAACCCTTCATAAGATCTGCAGCGTTTAAGGAAACCTTATTTGTTTTCTCCATTTCTAATTCTTCTTCTGTTTTGTCTTCTTCTGTTTTGTCTTCCTCATGTCCACTCCTCTGCTACTGTTCTAGCTCACAGATTTGATTATTACTTTTGCATGTCACTTTAAAAATCATTCCTAAATATCTTTATTCTTTGCCTTCCTATGGACCCTTTTGAATTTAAATTTTAAAATAAAAGTTCTGTTAATAATTTGCTAGGTTTGTCAGGTAAGTTAAGGAATAACTAGTTTTAAAATATTCTCACTTTGCAATGTTGGATCCTAATCTTGTAGGGTTTTTCTCATTTTATAACCATTTGAAAATACACTTTTAAAAGTTTTTTCTATACTTAAAATATTCCCTTAAAATATGAGAATCTTTATAGATTAATATTTAAATGATGGATTTCTAGTGGCTGGGCAATGATAATTATTACAGGTATGTTTAAAATATTTTAGACACAAATGTTTTAAGAGGATCTATTTGAGCTAATTGTTGTTGAACTAAAAGTTGAACTGCAAATGTAATCTTTGTCCAGTTCACTAGTTATTATTGAATTTTTTGTTTTCACGTAACTGCAAGTATCATGCTGTAATGTCAGGTACTCTGGGAACTCTACAGTCACAGAGAGCTAGCACTAGGGAACATGGGAAGTCATGTTTCTGGTATTTGGTGGTTTTGTTTTTAAAAATTATTTTCATACTAACAAAGGCATGATGATAAAAAACTTTGAAAAAAGTGACAAATTGCTGAAATGAAATTTGTCAGGTTTTTATGGTTTGATTGCATGGTACAGTAGCTGTGGCATCACGGCATAGATGGAGCTGGCTAGGTCAGCTTCAAAGATCTTGAAGAAATAAATTTTGAGGTTTGGTCTATAGATCTGTGCTGAATATACCTCGTAGTTAATATCCTGGTACCATCAGCACATAATAGTGGTGTAGTTGGAATCTGGAGAATTTATATCCAGTTTATCGCTAAAGAAAAATATTAATACATTTTGGAAGGAAAATAAGCACAATTTTTAGCTAATAATTTTTTGGTTCTTTATAGATGGCTTTACAAACAGGAAAAGAGCCTCCAGCAATCTGGAAAGTACAAAAGGCTTTGTTACAAAAGTTTGTTCCTGAAGTTCGAGATGGACAGAGAGAGTTTGCTGCTACTAATAGTGTAAGTATGAAGATTCCTTGTAAAACCGCAGTGACTTCTGGTTGGGCCCCTACTCGCCCAAAAGAAAATATCTGACCCTGGAGCATTAAAGGAACATGACATTTCTGTTTACTTTCTGCAAAGATCTCCCTAACTCTAGGGCTAGAAATGAATGATTAGTGGGTCCCTCTGATACTTTCAGCAGAACGACAATAAGAATTGCTGTCGTATATTCAGGGCCAGTTCTCATTTTCATTCTTGTTTCTTTGTGCCATGCAGGTCATGCAAAGGAACCAGATTCTGGTCTCAACTGCCCAGTTTAGCATTCCCCCAGCGAGGAGGAGTTCTCAGCTGGGATAAAGCTGGTGGAGCTGGGTCCTGTGCTCTTTCCCCATACTTGCATCCTGGCAGTGTTTATGGGACAAAGGGGTGGAGTGGAGCTCAGGTGGAGTGGAGCTCCACTCTGAAGATCAGCTAGTGTAGAACCCCTTATGGACCATACATTGACAGTATAAAGTAGGATATCCCCCCAGTTGCTCTTCCATGCAAGTGTAAGTGCAGACCAGCCAAATAACCGCTCCCTGGTGGTGCCCCGCACCCTGTGCCTAGCATAGCTCAGATGCAGGAGAAAACCAAGCCCAGTGTCTATATTGTCTTATTTTCTCATTTATATTTTAAGGATATTTAAAATCCAGAGGCAATTCCCTCCCAAATTCCAAGAGTTGTAGAGTAGATCGCTTTTGTACCCAAATAGATGGTCTTAGTATTTGCATGTGTAAATGATAAATTGAATAATTTCGCTTAGCAAAATAACTTTAATTGGAAAATCTGTGTATTTATATGTTTTTGTTTTGCTTTTCACAGTATCTTGGGTATTTTGGGGATGCAAAAATGAAATACAAACGGGTGTATGTGAAGTTCATTGAAAATGCAAACAAAAAGGAGTATGTCAGAGTCTGTTCAAAAAAACCACGAAGTAAACCTGTACAATCTGCAAGGTATTTATTTTCAGATCACTTTTTATTTTATTGCATTGGTTTGGCATGAGCCACACACGTGCGCTAATATTTCAGAATATCTTATTCAAAAATGACACTAATGCAGCATTAAGTGGAAACTTTGAATTACTTGCTTTGAGCAATTATTTAAAGTTTCTACAGCAGCTAGTAACTCTTCCCCTTTGCTTCTATGGATTACAATAGTTTTCCATTACAGCTATGAAGGATTTGGAATGCCACATGACTCAAATGTCTATCTTGCCTTACTTCTTACTCAACATAAATGGAGGCCCCCAGGTGAGATAATTTCTCAACACTTAGTAATATATACATGCTGTTGGTACACAATTACATATCTATTCCCTTGTGGAGTTTGCAAGTTAAGTCTGTGTTTCCAGATAGCTTGGATGACAATGCTGTCTGGATGCCTCAGAAGTAGCATACTTTATTCTCAACTCTCGGAAAACAAAAGTTTGGCTCTTGGGTAGTAGAGATGGTTGTCAGAAAGATGCTCTTCCTTCTATTATATCACTGCTCATAGAGGGGGCTTGTTTGGCAGTAAAAAGCAAACTAAAGAATTTTGTCAACACTTTAAATCATGTTCTTACCAAGGAAAGCCATGTATCAGACTTAGTCTGAAAGTATTTCATTTGTACATTTTCACAGATTGCTCCCGTATATATCACATGCCAACCTTGCAACAGCAATACATCTCCTAATGCCCAGAAGTTCAATTATTGTATTTCTCTCTTAGTAGAGCTACACAGTGTTGCTCATTGGCTCATAACTTGTTATGAATATGACCGTATGTTTACTTACTGATTTGAGTAATCATGGTCACATTATGCCTCCTCTTTACATTATTCTTTACAATGGCTGTCTATAAAGTGACCACCCTATTGTGGGTAAAGCCTTTTATCATGTAGGCCCTGGCTATGTTTTAAGGCACAACCAGGGCCGGCTCTAGGCACCAGCATTCCAAGCATGTGCTTGCGGCGGCACTTCTCAAGGGGCGGCACTCCGTTGTTTTTTGTGGTTTTTTGCTTCGGCGGTGACACTCCAGTTTTTTTTTTTTTGCTTGGGGCGGCAAAAAACCTGGAGCCGGCCCTGGGCACAACAGCAATCCTGATAAAATAGTAAGAGGCCGTTATGGCTCCCATCATGAATACAAAAGAATAGCACAAATATGTAGGGACAAAATCAGAAAGGCTGCAGGACAAAGTGAGTTACACATAGCAAGCGACATAAAAGGAAAGAAGAGGTTCCATAAATACATTAGGAGCAAGAGAAAGATGAAGGAAGGTATAAGTCCACTCCTTAGCAGGGAAGGAGATGATAATGGATGACAACAAGAATGCTGAGTTACTTAATGCCTGTTTTGTTTCAGTATTCTCTAAAAAGTATAATTGTTGCTAGATACTTAACACACTTCGTATTAACAAAGGGGAAGGAACACAAGCCAAAATAAGGAAAGAACAGGTTAAAGAATATTTAGATAAGTTAGTTGTACTCAAGTTGGCAGGGCCTGACAAAATTCCCCTTAGGGTACCTAAGGAAACAGCAGAGGTAATCCCAGAATCATTAGTGATTATCTTCAAGATCTCAGAGAGGACGGCTGAGGTCGCAGAGGACTGGAAAAAGGCAAATGTAGTACTTTTTAAAAAAGAGGAAAAAAGAAGACCTGGGGAAGTGTAGACCAGTCAGCCTAACTTTGATACCTAGAAAGATATTGGAACAAATTATGAATCAGTTTGTGAGCACCTAGGGGATAATAGGATTATAAGTAATAGCCAACATGGATTTGCCAAGAACAAATCATGCCAAACCAATCTAAGTTCCTTCTTTGATAGGGTTACTAGCCTACTGGATAGGGAGGAAGTGGTGGACATGGCATATCTTGATTTTAGTAAGGCTTTTGACATGAGTCCCACATGACATTCTGATAAAAAAAAACGAGAGAAATGTGATCTAGATGAAATTACTATAAGGTGGGTGCAAAACTGGTTAAAAGGCTGTACTCGGAGAGTTATCGAAGGTTTGCTGTTTATCTAGTGGAGTCCTACAGGAGTCTGTCCTGTATCTAACACTATTCAATATTTTCATTAATGACTTAGATAATGAAGTAGAGAGTATGCTTATGCAATTTGTGGATGATACCAATCTTAGAGGGATTACAAGTGCTTTGGAAGACAGAATTTGATTTCAAAGAGGCCTTGACAAATTGGAGAATTAATCTGAAATCAACAAGATGAAATTCAATAAAGACAAGTGCAAAGTACTACACTTAGGAAGGAAAAATCAAATGCACAACTATATAATGGGTAATAACTGACTCGGCTGTAGGGTGACCAGATGCCCCGATTTTATAGGGACAGTCCTGATATTCAGGGCTTTGTCTTATATAGGCTCCTATTACCCCCCAACCCCTGTCATGATTTTTCATACTTGCTATCTGGTCACCCTACTTGGCGGTAGTACCGCTGAAAAAGATCTGGGGGTTATTGAATAGGAGTCAACAATGCAATGCAGTTGTGAAAAAGGCGAATATCATTCTGGAATATATTAACAGGAGTGTCATATGTTAGACACAGGAGGTAATTGTGCCTCTCTACGCTGCACTGGTGAGGCCTCAGCTGGAATACTGTGTCCAAGTCTGCGCACCACACTTTAAGATGTGGACAAATTGGAGAGAGTCCAGAGGACAGCAACAAAAATTATAAAAGGTTTAGAAAACCAGACCAATGAGGAAAAAATTAAACTGGGCTTGTTTAGTCTTGAGAAAAGAAGACTGAGGAGGGACCCGATAGCTGTCTTCAAATATGTTAAGGGCTGGTACAAAGAGGACGGTGATCAATTGTCCACGTGTACTGAAGGTAGGTAGGAAAAGAAGTAATGGGCTTTATCTGCAGCAAAAGAAATTTAGGTTAGATATTAGGAAAAACTTTCTAACTGTAAGGTTAGTTAAGCTCTGGAACAGACTTCCAAGGGAGGTTGTGGAATAATCATCACTATAGGTTTTTAAGTACAGGTTGGACAGACATCTGTCGGGGATGGTCTAGCTATACTTGGTCCTGCTTCACCACAGAAGGCTGGATTAGATGACCTCCTGAGTTCCTTTTCATCCCTACATTTCTGTGATTCTATATCTGAGATCTCCTTCTTGAACTTCCTTCTGATGGAGTTTTTAACTGTGATTCATCTGCCCCTGAGGGATTACACCATTGCATTTTAGGTCATCGGATGACTGTGCCTTTGTGGAGGGTTCTAGGTCTAAAACTTTCCCTCTCCAATGTTGGAGTGTGATGACTATATTTAAATATTTTCTTCTTTGTATTCAGTTTAATTCCTCTTATTTTTGTTTTATTGTGTAGAAATGTGTTTTTTTTTTTTTTATATTTAAATAATTTTAAATATTGCAGTGTATTGTTCTACAGAGCCACTGGATAGTGATGAGAGGATAAATAAAATTCTCATTCATTACATTAAACCTCACCCAGTATTTATGCAGGAATATAAAATGTCACACATTCATATGTGGTTGTGAAAATTAAAGTACAGGAGAGTCTATTGATAGAGATTCTCTAGGTTTTAGTCCGGAGGAGAGGATGGAAGAGGATAAAGTAGGGGCCAGATCAGACAAGAAACATTCACATAAAAAAGAATCTGACACATCAGAAAAGGGAAGACAAATAAACAGTGACGAGTTTTTAAAGTGCTTGTACACAAATGCTAGAAGTCTAAATAATAAGATGGGTGAACTAGAGTGTCTCGTGTTAAAGGAGGATATTGATATAATAGGCATCACAGAAACCTGGTGGAGTGAGGACAATCAATGGGACACAATCATTCGGGGGTACAAAATATATCGGAAGGACAGAACAGGTCGTAGGGGGGGGGGAGGGAGAGGAGTGGCACTATATGTGAAACAAAATGTAGAATCAAATGAAGTAAAAATCTTAAGTGAATCCACATGTTCCATAGAATCTCCATGGATAGTAATTCCATGCTCTAATAAGAATATAACATTAGGGATCTATTATCGACCACCTGACCAGGACAGTGATAGTAACGATGAAATGCTAAGGAAGATTAGAGAGGCTGTCAAAATAAAGAACTCAATAATAGTGGGGGATTTCAATTATCCCCATATTGACTGGGAACATGTCACCTCAGGATGAAACGCAGAGACAAAATTTCTCAATATTTTAAATGACTGCTTCTTGGAGCAGCTGGTACAGGAAGTCACAAAGGAAGAGGCAATTCTGGATTTCGTCCGGAGCGCAGGATTTGGTCCAAGAGGTAACTATAACAGGACCGCTTGGAAATAGTGACCATAATATAATAACTTTTAACATTCCTGTGGTGGGAAGAACACCTCAACAGCCCAACACTGTGGCATTTAACTTCAGAAAGAAGAACTATGCAAAAATGAGGGGGTTAGTTAAAAAGAAATTAAAAGGTACAGTGACTAGAGTGAAATCCCTGCAAGCTGCATGGAAGCTTTTCAAAGACACCATAATAGAGGCCCAATTTAAATGTATACCCCAAATTAAAAAACACAATAAAAGAACTAAAAAAAGAGCCACCAGGGCTTAACAACCACATAAAGGAAGCAGTAGGAGATAAAAAGGCATCTTTTAAAAAGTGGAAGTCAAATCCTAGTGAGGTAAATAGAAAGGAGCATAAACACTGCCAAATTAAGTGTAAAAATGTAATAAGAAAAGCCAAAAAGGAGTTTGAAGAACAGCTAGCCAAAAACTCAAAAGGTAATAACAAAATGTTTTTTAAATACCTCAGAAGCAGGAAGCCTGCTAAACAACCAGTGGGGCCCCTGGACGATCGAGATACAAAAGGAGCACTTAAAGACGATAAAGTCATTGCGGAGAAACTAAATGAATTCTTTGCTTCAGTCTTCACAGCTGAGGAAGTTGGGGAGATTCCCAACCTGAGCCGGCTTTTATAGGTGACAAATCTGAGGAATTGTCACAGATGGATGTGTCACTAGATAAGGTTTTGGAATTGATAAACTTAACAGTAACAAGTCACTGGGACCAGATGGCATTCACCCAAGAGTTCTGAAAGAACTCAAATGTGAAATTACGGAACTACTAACTATGGTTTGTAACCTGTCCTTTAAATCGGCTTTTGTACCCAATGACTGGAAGATAGGTAATGTAACGCCAATATTTAAAAAAGGCTCTAGAGGTGATCCTAGCAGTTACAGACTGGGAAGTCTAACGTCAGTACCGGGCAAATTAGTTGAAACAATCTAAATTGTGAGACACATAGAAGAACATAAATTGTTGGGCAAAAGTCAACATGGTTTCTGTAAAGGGAAATGATGTCTTACTAATCTATTACAGTTCTTTGGAGGGGTCAACAAACGTGGACAACTGGGATCCAGTGGACATAGTGTACTTAGATTTCCAGAAAGCCTTTGACAAGGTCCCTCACCAAAGGGTCTTACATAAATTAAGTTGTCATGGGATGAGAGGGAATATCCTTTCATGGATTGAGAACTGGTTAAAAGACAGGGAACGAAGGGTAGGAATAAATGGTAAATTTTCAGAATGTAGAAGGGTAACTAGTGGTGTTAGTCCTAGGACCAATCCTATTCAACTTATTCATAAATTATCTGGAGAAAGGGGTAAACAGTGAGGTGGCAAAGTTTGCAGATGATACTAAACTACTCAAGATAGTTAAGACCAAAGCAGACTGTGAAGAACTTCAAAAAGATCTCACAAAACTAAGTGATTGGGCAACAAAATGGCAAATGAAATTTAATGTGGATAAATGTAAAGTAATGCACATTTGGAAAAATAACCCCAACTATACATACAATATGAAGGGGCTAATTTAGCTACAACTAATCAGGAAAGAGATCTTGGCGTCATCCTGGATAGTTCTCTGAAGATGTCCACGCAGTGTGCAGCGGCAGTCAAAAAAGCAAACAGGATGTTAGAAATCATTAAAAAGGGGATAGAGAATAAGACGGAGAATATCTTTTTGCCCTTATATAAATCCATGGTACACCCACATCTTGAATACTGCGTACAGATGTGGTCTCCTAATCTCAAAAATTTGCATTTGAAAAGGTTCAGAGACGGGCAACTAAAATGATTAGGGGTTTGGAACAGGTCCCATCTGAGGAGAAATTAAAGAGGCTAGGACTATTCAGGGGGGATATGAGGCTAGGAGACTAAGGGGGGATATGATAGAGGTATATAAAATCATAAGTGTTGTGGAGAAAGTGAATAAGGAAAAGTTATTTACTTGTTCCCATAATATAAGAACTAGGGGCCACCAAATGAAATTAATGGGCAGCAGGTTTAAAACAAATAAAAGGAAGTTCTTCTTCACACAACGCACAGGCAACCTGTGGAACTCCTTGCCTGACGAGGTTGTGAAGGCTAGGACTATAACAGGGTTTAAAAGAGAACTGGATAAATTCATGGAGGTTAAGTCCATTAATGGCTACTAGCCAGGATGGGTAAGGAATGGTGTCCCTAGCCTTTGTTTGTCAGAGCGTGGTGATGGATGGCAGGAGAGAGATCGTTTGATCATTACCTGTTAGGTTCACTCCCTCTGGGGCACCTGGCATTGACCACTGTAGGTAGACAGACAGAATATGGGCTGGATGGACCTTTGGTCTGACCCAGTACGGCCATTCTTATGTTCTTATATTCATCTGTATTATATTTCAACCACAAACTCTTGATTCATAGTCTGCCAAAAGGGTTATAGAATTTCCATCAGATATTCAAGGTTAGTAAGACCACCAATATCTTAGTAAAATAGAGATTGGAATACACCTGTAGCTCCCAAATACTTCCATGACTCGCCGTAACCTTGGACAAGAGAGTTTACCATGTGCAAATTGGGAATACTGCTACTTAATCGCCGGCTGTTGCGGATTAATTAATGTGTAACAGCACTTCAAAGATGTAAAACTAAGTGCTAAGTATTAATGAAAATGATCATACTACAGTGCAATGGAATAAACTTACATGACTCACAAAAAGTACCATGATTCTTTTTATTAAAATTAGATCTTGTATGAATTTATTTAGATATAAAACTGTTCATTATGATATCGCAGGCCCACTCATTACAAACCAAGTAACAGCACCAGCAAAACTCCTGATCCTCCAGCACCAAAAACTACAACAACAAAAGTCTCTTCTGTGAAACCCAAAGCTAAACAGCCAAAGATAAAGGCTGAACCACCACCAAAGAAACGGAAAAAATGGAAAGAAGAGTTTTCATCTTCCCAGTCTGATTCTTCTCCTGAAGCCCAGAGTGATGAGGATGGTGAGTGGTGCTCTGTTGTCAGGCTTTTATATTTGTTTTTAACTGAATTTAAACTGAAATCATAAGTACATTATAACATATAGTCTATAAATGTTGTGTGATCTGCAAAATTCCCTTAGAAGGCAGGGAATTTGTCATGAAAATTTAACACCCGCCACATAAAGTTTATTCTTCTAGCCCTTTACCATGATGATTAACATTATTAAAAATCTAATATTTTACTCTCCCTTTGGGAGTGGGCAGATTTTGCAAGGTTGCTTCAGAATGCAGTTCTGCTTTAAAGAGCAATAATGTAAGAATGACGCATCTTAATCTTACCAGATCTGTTCTTTGTGTGTATTCAGAGTCATATTTGCTTAGTTGAGTGAGAGGAATACATTTTTAATACTTAGCTCCTTTTAGTCCCACAGAGCCAGGACATCTATTGTGGAAGAAGTTGATTCTATTCTGGATCATGTCTCCTTAAGAGAATTGCTTACCAATTTCCTATTGTGTCCTCAACCACATCTGTGACACCCACTGTCTGCACTGATGTTGCATGGATGTAAAAGTGTGCAGAATTTGGATGCACAGAATCTTTTATTACTGGTGGCGATGCATAAACCAGAACAAAAAGGAGCTTGATTTTCAGGTGCATGTTAAGTTTGAACAACTGGCAGTTAGGAAAAAAAAAATCTTTTGATAGAAAAATCAACCAGATTTGATCTGGAGTCATTCACACAAAAATCATAGAACCTTGAGATGCTATTTTTGCAGTAATTTTCTTGGTAGACCAACTCTTTCAAAGGTTGTTTTTGCCATATTTAGATTACTTTGAGAGAGTTTCCATAGCTTTGTTCTTCTCCGTTTGTTGTTTAAACTTCACATGCATATGAAGATAAACTTGGCAGCACCCTGACCCTGTACTATTGGATTTCCAAGGCACATTGGCCACTGGAATTTAGACTACTGTACCTCTTTCAGCAGTCTGATTTGTCTTGCATACCCCCAAGTTACATCTCATTTAAACACTACTTGCTTACAAAATCAGACGTAAAAATACAAAAGTGTCACAGCACACTATTGCTGAAAAATTGCTTATGTTCTCATTTTTACCATATAGTTATAAAATAAATCAACTGGAATATAAATATTGTACTTACGTTTCAGTGTATAGTATATAGAGCAGTATAAACAACTCGTATGAAATTTTAGTTTGTACTGACTTCGCTAGTGCTTTTTATGTAGCCTGTTGTAAAAGTAGGCAAATATCTAGATGAGTTGATGTACCCCCTGGAAGACTTCTGCATACACCCAGGGGTATACGTACCCCTGCTTGAGAACCACTGACTTAGACTGAACATGAGTTACTGCAGATAGTCTAGAGCCCCTCTGCTGAAGGTCACAACTAAAAATAATTTTAATTTTTGATCTAACTTATCATGATACCAATCTCTCTAACACATACAGCTGTGAGTTTATTAGATTAAGGACTACTCTGGTGGTGACAGTCACCCATGGCAACTTGGAAACCTGACAGAATGGAGCAATCTCACTACCTAGTTTGTTGCAAATTCTAACATTGCATGCTGGAATCAGTAAAGTGCCTCAAGAAGCTGAGCAAACACTAAGTTTAGAAGTGTTAATGACTTCTGTATAACACATGCGTGATTGAAATGACTGACTACAAAACTTCTGAAACATCTTGGAAAGTGACAGTAGCTATACAAATATCTGTTTGCTAATGTAATTGGTTATATGTATTTTCATGAGCTCATGAAAACATGACATTGACTTTCAGTGGTACTTATGATGATAGTGGCTTTGGTGTTTTTGAACGTTTTACCCCTTGACTCAGCTGAATCAGTTGGTTTCAGAGAATGTCTAAGTTACCACTGGAAATTGGTGTTTAGTCTAGTTTGCTTGATGGGAATATTTCATCCTCCCTTTTCTCCAGCTATTTGTCTGCCTCAGAGTTTTAGAAGGCTCCTATAACCTATAACTATCTAAATGCTGATAATGCAGATAATTCTGCATCTTTCTGAGAAATATTGCCCTGCTTCTCTGATACACTATAAACCTCCCTTGTTTTGATAAATGCAAAGTTTGACATTATTTCTGTTGAGAAATAACATGTGTTGTAGTCTCTTGGGATACCACTAGGGGTTGCTTGTGTTTAACAATGAAAGCCTTTTATTTCAAAATAGGAACATATGCTAATATACAAATATTTTCAGAATATCAGAAGAAGAAAACATTAATTGTATTCCAATTACTTTTCAGAACTTGTCCCTCCATCTCCTTTTTTCACCCGCTTTTTGAACACAAGAGCTATGAAGGAGACCTTTAAGAGTTATATGGAGCTGCTTGTTAGCATTGCCTTAGATCCAGATACAATGCAAGCCTTGGAAAAGAGCAATGGTACAGTGTGTTTTACATTAATTTCTTTGTGCTCTGCTTTGTTTTGTCCCATGATGATTTTTTATTTTAAGATGCACTATGTACATTTTTTTATGAATAAAGCAAATGTGAAAACTTTTCTTATTTAACAGCTGTACCTTAACCTACATTTTTTGATGCAAGTAATGTACTAGGTGTAATTTGTATTGGTTTCAGGTTGCCGCAAATTCCTGTTTTTCCAGATTCAGCATACTTTGGTACCACATCAGGCAGTGTTTTGAGTTTGTACTTGCTCTGTATCTAAAAGTTCTAAACAGGGAGATGTTCAGAGCAAATAGTATTTTTGCCACAGTAGAGCAGCCAGAGTAGTAGTATTGCCACGATAGCGTCTTTGACCACTTGGCTCCAAATTCCAGTTTCATCACATCATGACTTTAATGAGAAGTGGACACCAATATAAATGAGTGGGTGAAATATTAATGTATCTGAATGAGTTTACCATACTGCCCTAATATTACTGTATTGTTAAAATCCAGATCAGGATTTAGTGGAAGAATTTTTTAACTTTACATTTTGTTTAAAATATTACTGTATTATTCTGATTGCTTTAAACTACTCCAGAGGGATTTGTCATCTGGTTATATTGGACCCCCTCCTGTTAGCAAAAAGAACAGGAGTACTTGTGGCACCTTAGAGACTAACAAATTTATTTGAGCATAAGCTTTCGTGGGCTACAGCCCACCATCACTAATGAACCTCACTTTTTTTTAATCAAGATCACCATTACCAATAATAAACCTACAAATGCTAATTTTATTTAAAAACCATTTCAAATGTGTGCCTATTTTTAATGCAGAGACATACTCATTACTTTATGAAGTTCTGATTTCTGAGCTGTTTGGGTTTAAGATTAGTGTTTGAACACACATGTCCAGATTGTCTTCAAGAGAACTGCTGTTTGATGGGCGTGTCATTTGAATTTCAACTTGTTAGAACTATGCACTATAGTGGACTGTAGCATACAAATGTCAGTTCTGTGTCTTGGAAATTTAACACAGAAAGCATTAGACTTGAGACACTGATAGAAAGCATGGGTTTCACATAGTATACAGCTGCTACGACATGGGGCTCTGTGCTGCTAATTTCAGTTTATCCATATTTCAAAAGCTATTTCCTGTTTGAGACTCTACCCTCTCTCTCTGTACACAAAGGGTGCAGTCCTGCAGCTGTTATGTCAGCAGTACCAATGAAGGCAATACACTGCTGATGTGAGTAAAAACTGCAGGATTGAGCTGCAAATTAAAAGCTAATGAACAATCTTCTCAAGCACCAGTGGCCACCTACCTTGCTACCTAGGTTCTAACATCTCTTATGCAATTGTATAACTATATATAATGGTAAGTGTCGGGAAACCTTACTAATAGGCAGTGCTACTACCCCTACCTATAATAAATCCAAGCTAAGAGGGGATAATTTGTAATATATGACAGCCAGTTTGAAACACACACACATACACACACTCTTCAGCTGAGAAGAACCTGTCTCTGAACTGAAAATTGTCTTGCATAACAGGGAGAGATTTAGAGAACAATTTAAAGTTGTCTGTAAGCTTCATTCTCTGCACTGCCCTGTCCATCTCCTTTCTGAACTTTTCATCACAAATCAAAGAACACAATAATAATTAGATTTACATTTAGCTGTTGGCCTGGATATTATAATGTATGTGGCCTTTGCATATTTGCCAAGTTTTCGAGTCAAGTACTGAGTTCTGTATCTTAACATGTAGATCTTAATAAGTAATTTCCCTTTCCTATTTAAAGCTAGGGTATATGAGCAAAATGTATTATTTTGGACTTTGATTATTTTATGCTAATAAATAGGGTAAAGTGGCCCATCTGGCATAAGGGTTTTATGTCAATAATTGCCTTACATCTGTACTTAACTATTATGTTTTTTTTCATGTCTTTCAGATGAGCTTCTTTTGCCTCATATGAGAAAAATTGATGGCATGTTGAATGACAACAGGAAAAGACTGCTTTCCAAATTACGTTTGGAGCATACGTTCAAGGTATTTCCTTTTAAAATGTCAGATTATTTAAAACAAAGTCCTAAACAAGTCACTAATTATATACAAATGTACAGTGAGATGACAAAATTTGTACCTGGAATGGAATATGAGATTTGAAAGATACTTTGAATTAAATGTTAGTATATTCCACTTAGCAAACATTTTATGGTAGAGATGTTTCTACTGTAGAGCTTAAAGTTCAGTTTTACTTCCTAAGCTTTAATGTTCATTTTAAAGCATTTTCTCTTCTAAGCTTCTCAAGTTTCTCATCAGAAAATCAAACTACTGTCCCTTTGGAGCTTTTTTTTTTTTTAAGGATGCCTCTATCTCTGCCCCATGATGCTGCCCCATGGTACATCCCAGCTCTTCAGCTGTGGTGAGGTGCAGAGAGCAGCACCAGGGCTCCCTAGAGCCAGAGGTGAGGGAATCAAGGAAGATGAAACAGTCAAGCACCCTTTCATACCCACAGTCCCGAGTTAAGGGCTGGGAGCAGCATAGGTCAGACAACCACAGTGTGTCTCACCCTTTGAAACAGTGGACAATAAATTGTTGTGGGCTGGTCAGGGTCAAGAAACACCAGCACTAACACCCCACTGGCTATAGTGCCACCTACTCTGCTCCCTGTCCCAAACAGCTATGCATAACCCATCCAAAATAGACAGGAGGGATTTTAAAGGAGGGGCAAAGAGAAAAGAGGCTAATTTTACTGCTTCTGGAAACTGGCTACCCAGGCTCTGACCTCCTGGTTATTTATAAGCAGGACTGTCCCAATGCTGCTTCACTTTTCTGCCAAAACAGCTCCTTGAAACACTGTGGGTAAAGCATAGGAAGTAGGTTTGTCTCTGGACCCCCTCTCTCTCCCTTCCCAGCTCAATCACAACAGGGGTTTAAAATGGAGCTGGTAAGACACAGTCCCACTTCCTGTCTTACACTTGGTGCTTCAGCAGAACAGAGCATCACTGAGTGAAATCTGGTGACCTGCATTATGGATTGGCTAAGACTAGATGATCATAATGATCTCTTTTGGCCTCAAAATCTATGAAGAAAGAAGCACTGTAGCAGCCATCTCTGTAGACAGCAGAGAAAGTCAGGGAGATAAAATCCTGAGCAGGCAGTTTCCAGCATCAGTGAAACTGGCTGCAGCTGTCCTGCCCTACCTTCTTGAATCTGCTCCTGCCCACAGGACTGGGGAGCTTTTTTGGAGAGTTTGTTTGTTCCATCCCTACCACCTGCCTATCTCTGGGGGTGAGTGCATACGTGTCTGTATGAGGAAGAGAGCAAGGGTAAACATCAGTGTTATTTCTGCCCCCTTATGCTAAAAATAATAAGGGGTAGGGCTGTTGATTAATCTCCATTTTAATCTCACTGTTAAACAATAGAATACCAATTGAAATTTAATAAATGTTTTTGGATATTTTTCTACATTTTCAAATATATTTGATTTCAGTTACAACACAGAATACAAAGTGTACAGTGCTCACTGTATATTATTTTTATTACAAATATTTGCACTGTAAAAATGATAAAAGAAATAATATTTTTCAATTCACCTCATACAAGTACTGTAGTGCAATCTCTTTATTGTGAGAAGGCAACTTACAAATATAGATTTTTGTTGTTGTTACATAACTGCACTCAAAAACAAAACCATGTAGAACTTTAGAGCCTATAAGTCCACTCAGTCCTACTTCTTGTTCAGCCAATTGCTAAGACAAACAAATATGTTTACATTTACAGGAGATAATGCTGCCGCTTTTTATTTACGTCACCTGAAAGTGAGAACAGACATTCGCATGGCACTTTTGTAGCCAGTATTGCAAGATATTTACGTGCCAGATATGCTAAACATTTGTATGTCCCATCATGCTTTGGCCACCATTCTAGAGGACATGCTTCCATGCTGATGACGCTCGTTAAAAAAATAATGCATTAATTAAACTTGTGACTGAACTCCTTGGGGGAGAATTGTATGTCTCCTGCTCTGTGTTTTACCCACATTCTGCCATATAATTCATGTTATAGCAGTCTCAGATGATCACCCCACCATGTTGTTCGTTTTAAGAACACTTTCACTGCAGATTTGACAAAACGCAAAGAAGGTACCAATGTGAGATTTCTAAAGTTAGCTACAGCACTCAACCCAGGATTTTAAGACTCTGAAGTGCCTTCCAAAATCTGAGAGAGATGAGGTGTGGAGTATGCTTTCAGAAGTCTTCAAAGAGCAACACTCCCATGCGGAAACTACAGAACCCGAACCACCAAAAAAGAAAATCCACTTTCTGCTCGCGGCATCTGACTCAGATGATGAAAATGAACATGAGTTGGTCTGCACTGTTTTGGATCGTTATCTAGCAGAACTCATCATCAGCATGGAAGCACGTTCTCTGGAATGGTGGTTGAAGCATGAAGGGACATATGAATCTTTAGCACATCTGGCACGTAAATATCTTGCAATGCTAGCTACAACAGTGCCATGTGAATGCTTGTTCTCATTTTCAGGTGATGTTGTAAACAAGAAGCGGGCAGTGTTATCTCCTGCAAATGTAAACAAACTTGTTTGTCTGAGTGATTGGCTGAACAAGAAGTAGGACTGAGTGGACTTGTAGGTTCTAAGATTTTACATTGTTTTATTTTTGAATGCAGTTTTTTTGTACATAATTTTACATTTGTAAGTTCAACTTTCATGATAAAGAGATTGCACTACAGTACTTGTATTAAGTGAATTGAAAAATACTATTCATTTTATTTTTACAGTGCAGATATTTGTAATCAAAGATAAATATAAAGTGAGCGGTGTACACTTTGTGTTCTGTCTTGTAATTGAAATCAATATATTTGAAAATGTGGAAAACATCCAAAAATATTTATATAAATAAAATTCTATTATTAACAGCACAATTAATCGCGATTACTTTTTGATCGCTTGACAGCGCTAATAAGGATGTTTATTTCCTAACTGATTCCCCTGCCTATTTTGTGGGTGTCGTCATGGCTTTCTGTTCCAGGGATGAAGGCATTGTTGACTAGGGTGGATTGATTTAAATCATCACTTTTAATCTTGTTTTGTATTTGCACTTTCCAGTCAGTTTCCTAAAGAGAGGTTTATTTGCATTGGTAGGTAGCCATTAAAACATGTTGATTTACATCTGTGTATATCTTTTTTGCTAACCAAGAGGATATCTATACACCTTTATTTAAGCTGTTATATAGCTTACCATACATTTATTTAGATTCTTAGTTTTCATTTTTTTATTACGTTAGAATGGCGCATTTCTTATTTACTAGATGATGGGGTGTTTGGGGGTTTTTTTTACTCTTGGTTTTTGTCTAGTTTTATTTGGAGAAATTGGAATTTTTACAAATGTACAAACACAACATTTAAAATTGTTTTTTATTAGTTAAATAAAATACTTTAATTAACGTAAATGTGCTGGCTGCATAAGAAAAAAGGTTTTGTCAAACTATCCCTATAACATGTAGAAAATTAAAATGGATTCATCAAAAATACTATTATCTGTAATTAGTGAATTGAACTATTTGTTTCTGGTCACATGTCCATCAAGACGTTAGAACTAAGAGATCTCATCCTCTCTCACCCAGTTTTATTCATCAATTGGAAGAGGAAAACAAGCTTTTCAGCCTTTTCATCTCCCAATCTGTTTCTTAAGTTTGAAAGAACAGTCATTAAACTGAACTAGTTAAATAAACTGAAAATAAGTAAATATACACTCTGCATGTGCAGAAGAGGCTACTGCTGACAAACACTGATTTAGCAGCATGTCATCAAACTCTGGTTCCAGGTGTTTAGCCAGTGACTTCCACCTGTTCAGTGGTTTGACTTTCTTTAAAACTTTCGCAGCAAACATCTGCTGCTTAGTATAGTTTTTTAGTTTAATTTAGATTATTTTAATAGATTCTATTAAATTTAAACCTTAACATGGGCTGTCATAATTTTCAGATTTAATTTAAATAGGTTTATATTTAAAAATATGAATTTATTTAATTTAAAGTTTAAAAAAAAAGATATTTTTAATTGATTTTTATCCACCCTGTTGTAGGCACCAGTCCTGTTTTCCTCTCTTCGTTAATCTAGGACTTTGGGGCAAGAGGGTTAATTACCTCCCCATCTCATCACTGCTGAAAAGCTGTTCCCTGCGGAAGCGGTAGTTCCTGCTCCTATCTTCCCAGTAGCCCTCTGTGGCTCCCTCATGGCAACAGCAAAGCTCCTGGAGGGTGTCTAAATCTCTCTGATACTTTTCATAATAAATACAAACGGTCTGTTTAACTGACCCTGAGCCTCCATTTTTATTGTTGTTGTTTTTACAGTGAGAATTAGGGACATAATGACAATTTGATTCCCACTGTGCTAATACTTCTGTAGCTGATCATTACACCTAATGAGAAGAAAAGCATCGTTAGCATGCACAAGATTGTCACAGTTATATAAAATTATATCCACTTACTCACTATATCATGTTACAAATTCCAGCTGTATAAAGAAGCTTTTGCTTTCTGTTCACCCAATAAAAGAAAATAAATTATGTCTCTCAAATCAGATAACGTAGGCCCCATCCTACAGCCTGATCTGTATGGAAGTATATAGCGCTCCAGGCAAGCCCAGGGATCTGCCCATATGGATCAGATTGCAGGATCAGGGCATATGTTTGTAAAATGGCTCATTATGTTAGTATGTCTATATTTCTAGTACAGAAGCACAAACCCATATCATGTTTGTGTTAGCAATTTTGTAGTAATGAAAGGCTAATTTCCTACCATGAACATCTCTATTGGTTTGATACCAAATAGGTTACATGCTTTTAAAATCCAGTTTAATCCATTCTTTAGAATAAGAGAGCCTGTTTCTATAATAATGTTGATAAAAATGAGTAGTTCAGGGGTTAGAGATTCAGACTAGGCAACCAACAAGTAAAAGATGGAAATATGTTGGTTACTAATGAGCACCATTCATTTCAGTATTTTTTTAAATTTTTAATTAATGGAGATATACCTACCTCCTATAACTGGAAGGGACCTTGAAAGGTCATCGAGTCCAGCCCCCTGCCTTCACTAGCAGGACCAAGTACTGATTTTGCCCCAGATCCCTAAGTGGCCCCCTCAAGGATTGAACTCACAATCCATTCATTTAGCAGGCCAATGCTCAAACCACTGAGCTATCCCTCCCCCCATGGTTATTCTGTACTGATAACCATGTATAGTAATTACATATTAATTAAAACTGAAATGGACAATATGGGATATTTCAGTGTAGAATTGCAAACCAAACCATACAGTAAAATCACCAATCAATAATCAAATCAGCAGCTTTCTCTATACACTTTTCTGCATAGTTCTAACAGCTATAACATCCCACTCTGTCCACTTATAATCTTATTTCAGTGAACAAAATTAAACTAGTCTTTCTATGTTAGTTTCATCTCTGTAAATTAACTCAGTCTTTTAGATGCAACTCACCTATGTACATATTTGGTAATATATTAGACTTATTACAAATGTTGTTCAGAATAGCATTGTTAGTTAAAATCAATTGTGTTTCATTTCTTGGAAGTTTCATTTTCTTTAAAGTACTCACCATTCAAAGTCGTCTGGCTCTTTCCACTGAGCAAGTCTGATTTATAGCTTGTCCTCTTGACCCTCCAGAACATGGAAATGACTAGTATTTTCCTCCTCCTCCTTCCAATTCAAAACTAGTCCTGTTTTGGGTCAGTGCTCCTGTTTGAAGTCTCTTCTACTCCATAGGAATAGACAATAGCATTGAGCCAGTGACAGATGAGGCAGGACTTCCTGGCATAAGACAGAAATTCAGAGAATGCAGTGAAACTCTACAGAGAATGCTAAAACAGGTAGAAAATTAAACTCACGGAGGAAAAATAATCTGCTGGAGTCATTTTTCTTAACTGGAAGGCTGCTGCTATGACTAGTCTACATTTTGGTCCCTTGAGGTGATTACTACCAAAATGCATCTGTCTCTTTTGCACATGGATTTTTAGTTTCCTCCTGAGACTGTTACTAAGGCAAAAGTAACTGATCTGTTAAAACACTAATTAAGCACATTTTGTTTTCAGGGACACAGTACCAGGTGCCTGGTAGGAGTCTGGATAGGAGAGTCCTTGAATTCAGTAACTGTTCATTAAAAAGTTCATCTTATCATCTGTAGACTATATAAGGCACCATTAGTTTTAATTTGAACATTTTAACCCCTTAATTTCTTGCAGCAGTAAATCCAACTGTATGCTGAATTCTTTCCTGTAATTTGTTATAGTCACATTTCCCTGAACAATGTAGTAATTTATGCAAGTAAAGAAATATAATCAGTTAAATGAATATATTCTCTCTGGATGAAAGTAAGATATTACATAATACAATGGAACTTTTAAAAATTATTTGTTAAAATAATTCTACATTTTTTCAACAAGGTGTTATTCATTTAACACATCATGAAAAACTGAAGTTAGTAAAAATAAAATACAGCACCATTTAGTTAGTGTGTATCTCGGAAATGATCTCATGGTTTGCTGGAGATCTATAGATGTATCTATTGCAGAATGATGACATCTAGTGCCATTTGTTGCAAATGTAGTGACAACACATCTTTTATGTGAAATTCTGTACATCCAAACACTTCTCTGAAGATGAACTGTAAGTACTCTTTCCCCATGAAATTAACTAAGGCTTAGCTATGCTGACAAAGCTTTGTAGAGTAGGCTATGTCAGCTAGGGGTATGAAAAAATTACATACCCTTGCTGACATAGGTATGCTGACAAAACTCCCGGTGTAGATGCAACTGTGCCAGCGGAAAAGTGCTTCTTTTGGCATAGCTAATGTCATTCAGGGAGGTAATGTAGCTATATTCCAGCTGAACTCCTTTTGTTGGTTTGTGCTGTGTCTCCACTGAGGGGTTCTGCCAGGGTATAGCTATACCAGCAAGTGATATAGAGGAACGAGTACTGGGTTGGGAGCTGGGACCTCTAAATTCTAATCCTGGCTCTTCACTTACTGCATGTCCTCGGCCAAGTTACTTAACCTGTCTTAACTTAGTTTCTCTATCTGTAAAATGAGACTATTAATACCTCTCCTTACTGACCTGAAGGCGCTCTTAAACCAAATAAGAATATAGTAGGGGGTGCACCAATTTAATTATAAACCAGTTTACTATGAAAATCAGTATAATTTTCTGGTATAGATAAGGCTTAAATGTTAATTTAACATTGCAGTGATTCCATCTTCTAGATGAAGATTCCGTGTTGGGGTAGTTGTTTCAGGAATCCAAAGCATGCCGTACTCATTCCTGTCACATGCTCCAACTAAAGCAGCAGCAACATTTCGGGGAGGGAGTTTGCATTTTTGGAGCCAGCTGCAGTGTTGCCAGCAGTCATGATTTCATCACAAGTCTTGCAACATTTGATGCTTTTCTTAAAGCTCTAGCTCCTGAATTGATGTGATTACATGAGAATCTCAGCTTTCACTTTAAAAAAAATGTTTCTAACCCTTGTGTTTGCAGAGAAAAGTTTGAAAACATGAATCCTAAAATACATCAGAAGGCAACTAAGAATAAATTAAAACGATATTATTTTTTTTTAAATTGTGTGGAATTTAATGCCAATTGCATATATTTTGTTGGGCCTCACTCATGGTTTTTGAACATGTGGTATTGGCAGTACTACAAAAACAGGGACCTGAAGGATACTTTCAAAAGCTTTCTTAATTAACGAGAACACATGCAGTTAAGGAGAGTTACTATGCTTCACTTTAGGTTTTGTTCTAGAGCCACTACTATCTGATCTTAAAGGACAGTTGAGTGTCTCTACTCATACAACCCTTTGCATTCGGCTATCAAGGGAATTAATTAATTGTAGGAATTTTGTTTGTTTTAGGAATTGGATGACAGAAACCTTCTAAAGCATGTTACAAAAAGGGGAACTGAAAGGCCGATGAGAAAACTGCTACATATAATTGCCATTCACCTCCAAGTCAGTAGTTTGACTAACTCAGATCAAGAGTGCCCAAAAGTCACTACTGTTTTACAGCTTTTTGGTGACCCTGTATAAAATGGGATGGACATATCCTCATTTTAAAAAGGGAATCAAAATAAAACAGCATGCCACAGCAATACATTATTTCTATACCCTGTAGAGAGTTCAGGTTTTTTTTTATGGTGGATGTAGCTCACTACTTCACCTGGAAATCAAATTTTATGATTAATAAAATCTGTCTGAAGAAAATATGGGAACATATGGAATTAGTTGGGTGTCAGCAATTAGGGCTGCTTCAGATACTGCTAATAGACTTGGGAAGGAGGGGAAAGACGAAGGCACCTCTAAATCTTAATTAGGATTTTCAGGGATTTTTTGTTTTCATTTAAAGAAGTTTAGGTCAAGGAAGGGATGGGAGAGGGGGGGCCTGACACTTTAGAGGAAATCTCAGACCCCTTTGGCTATCTAGCTACTATCATTTCCTTCTTTAATCTTAAAAATTTTTAAGGCTTGCTCTTTACTGACCTCCCCCTCCCCCCATTCCAATTTTCTAGTAACAGATAGTGCTTTGTGTTTGTCTCTCTCTGTGACTTATTTTTCATTCATGTGCACCCTCTGACTAACCAATGTATTCATTTAAAACTTTCTTAATTGTAAGTTCTCAAAATTGTATTAAATTTTTGAACTGATGTCAAAGTTCAGATTTCTGTGTGCAGATTTGGAGGGGAGTTAAACAAAGACAGCCCTTGATGAGGTTTTCAATTTAAAATAAATAGGGTTCCCACATCTTAAAACATTTGCAGTATTCAAACTGTTCTTTCAGTGAGATTAAGTCCTATCAAAAGACTACCTCGAAATGGAGAATTTAACTCTGTTAATTCAAAGTACCTATATTACAAAGCAGTAACTTTAATTACAATGCAAATTTATCCTCCTCTAATGGTGTACGCTGTTGTCTAAAACGGAAAAGTTTATTTTTGAAATATTCCTGACTATTGTTGGATAACAAATTTGTTAATGAGATTGGGTGTGTTTTCCTTTCTGAGCAGTGTAGAGAAAATAGTGAGTAGTCTGATAGCTAAAGTACAGGACTAACAATCCGAAGTCTGGGTTTTATTCTGGGCTCTTATAGACTGGCTGTGTGACACCGAGGTGCGTTGCTGTAAAACTTCTCTGTGACTCAATTTCCTCTTCTGTAAAATTAACATGATAATGCTTCCTTACTTCATAGGTGTATTGAGGCCTAATTATTGATATTTTTAAAGTGTTTACAGATTCTTGGATGGATGGAGCGATAGAATGCAAAGTAAAATATAGAATTGTAAGCAATCAAAATTGCCTGCTGGATTCCTTGCTAGTTTGTTTTTTTCATGAAGGAACACAAAGATGACAGCTGTGATATGTGAAAGGGCCTGATTCCCTTGAGACATTACTTTTAAAGCCAGTCAAAAAAAGTCTGTATGTGTTTTTATATTGCTATCTTATAGCTGATTCACTAAGTGAGGCTTTTAGACTTGTATGTAAAATATTTTATGATTGGTTGCTTTCAATATTTTAACTTCTCTGAAAATAATGGTCAGTTTTCCAGTGGTCTGATTGATTGAGAAGTTCTCTTTTGGTGGAATTTTTGCATAATTCAAAATCCTTTTTGCTTTTATGCTCTGTTTAAGAGTGCTTTGGAAAACTTTCCTGAACTGACAGTAATCACTCGCGATTCTAAAACAAAAAGTGGAGGAGCTGCTCTTTCTAAAATCAGAATGAATGGTAAAGCTTACAACAAGAAAACACTGAGGACTTCTAAATCAACCACTAAGTTAGCACACGTAAGTGTTTAGAAGATTCATCACTGCTGCCATCTTATTTCTAACATGATAGATGAAAAAAAAAATACCTTAAAGGATTGCATTTTGTTGGTAATTAGGTTTTTTGCAAATATATAAAAAAGATAAAATTGTAAACCTATTTAATAATTAAGTAATTTTGAAAATAATGATTTGTTTGAAATCTACAGCATATTAAATCACTTGTCTTGGTGGCCTGTTTCCTTTTATTATTAAACCATTATAGATACAGGGTTGCCGGGTGTCCAGTTTTCAACCAGAACAGCTGGTCAAAAAGGGACCCTGGCGGCTCCGGTCAGCACTGCTGATAGGGCCATTAAAGGTCCAGTTGGCATGGGGCTGACAAGCTCCCTACCCGGGTGCGGGTGGCTCCCAGCAAGCGGACAGCATGTCCCTCCAGCTCCTAGGCGTAGGGGCGTCCACAGGGGTTCCGCACACTGCCCCCGCCCCAAGCAATGGCTCCACAGCTTCCATTGGCTGCGGTTCCTAGCCAGTGGTGCCTGCGGGTGGGAGTAGTGTGGAGCCCCCAGGCCGCACCTCCACCTAGGAGTCGGAAGGACGTCACCGCTTCCCGGTAGTCGCCTGAGGTAAGCACCACCCGGAGCCTGCACCCCAACCCCTCTCCCACAGCCCTGCCCCAGCCCTGAGCCCACTCCTGCACTCTGAATCCCTCAGACCCAGCCTGGGCCCCCCTCCTGCACCCCAAATGCCTCACCCCAGAGCCACATCCCCAGCCGGAGCCCTCACACACCCTGAATCCCTTATTTCTGGTTCCACCCTGGAGCCCACAACCTCAGCCCAGAGCCTGTACTCCCTCCCACAGCCCAACCCCCTGCCTCAGCCTAAAGCCCAAACCACTCATCCCCAGCCTCACCCCAGAGCCAGCACCCCCAGCAGAACCATCACCTCCTCCTGCTCCCCAACCCTCTGCTCCAGCTCAGTGAAAATGAGCGAGTGAGTGAGGGTGGGGGAGAGCGAGTGACTCAGGGAGGGGGGATGAAGGGAGTGGGGGCGGGACCTAGGAGAAGGGGTGGGGCCTCAAAGCAGGGGGCAGGGCAAGGGTGTTCAGTTTTCTGCAATTAGAAACTTGGCAACTCTATATAGTTTATTCCAAATAGGTAAGCAAAATGCATGTATTAAAATAATAATCCACACAATAATTAAAATAATAAATTAATGGAGATATCCTATCTCCTAGAACTGGAAGGGACCTTGAAAGGTCATTGAGTCCAGCCCCCTGCCTTCACTAGCAGGACTAAGTACTGATTTTGCCCTAGATCCCTAAGTGGCCGCCTCACAACACTGGGTTTAGCAGGCCAATGCTCAAACCACTGAGCTATTCCTTCCCCCCCCCCCCCCCCTTGAATGGAATCATGTGTATATGTAAATAATGTATTTAGGGCCACATTGGGTACATCTACACAGGGATAAAAAACCCACAGTTGGCCCAGGTCAGCTGAAACAGGGCTCGGCTTTGGGCCTCAAAAGTTGGCTATGTAGATGTTCCGTGCTTGGGCTGGAGCCCAAGCTCTGGGAGCTTGCAATTTTTAGCCCCACAGCTTGAATCCCGCAAGCCCGAGTCAGCTGACCTGGGCCAGCTACAGCTGTGTCACTGATCTTTTATTCCTGTGTAGACATACCCATCATGGCCTGTCCTGTATGCCAAAGCAAGGAATCAAGGAGGTATAAGGCAATCTCTTACTCCCCTGTGCAATCTGCTCACATCCCAGGTAGGAGGAGGAAACAGTCTCCCTGGAGCTGCTGCTGCTGCTCCCCCTCTTGCACAGGCAGGAGGAGGGAATGGACTCAGCCTTAGGTGGTGGCCCTTCCATCTCTATAGTGTAACAGGCAGCACAGCTGTGCTAGCCGGCAAATGTTAGACCAGGTCTAGGTCTGGTTCAGGGTACATTGCCCCCTTTCCCCCACATCCCTCTCCCACCAGAGCCAGGGGGGAATATGGGGCAGCTTCTGGCAGAGCACAACAACATGTTGCCCTTACATGCGGCTTGTGGCAGTTTAGCCTTTAATATTAACGTTTAATTACATTTTCTACTGTAAACTGTACAACAGCTGCTAGACAGTACATGGAAAAATTAATGTTTCCATTGGAGAAACTTTAATTTGATCATAAGGCACATCATAGGCCAGGCATATAAATAAATTAATTCTTTGTTGTAGCTTCTCATTTATCTCTAGTGACAGAAGTTGTTTCATATCTTATTGTTAAAAAAAAATATTGAAAAGAAATAGAGAAATACATATAACTCCTATTTGTGGCTTTTTCAGGACAATCTTAACTAGATTTTACAGGATACTGGAAGACATACCTAAAGCAAGTTTAGCTAACATCAGTAGATGCAGGAGATGCCACCAACCAGTGAATATATTCCACATATTTTTGAAATTTTTGGAAAGAAAAAACTATCGCAGCAATATATGCAAGCTCTTTCCACAGTTCCTAAGACAAAGATTTGCTCTTCTCCAAAAATCTATACAGAATTTGATAGATTAAGTGAACGCCAAGAAATAGCTACATCTTTTGCTATTTTTAGAGATGTCAGTAATACTTGAAAAATGGCAAGCTAACACACCTTCCATATGTTCAGAGTGGTTGAAAGAACTATTAAACCCAGCTTTAAAGAAGACATTAAATTTACATGAGAAACAAAGTGGGTAAAGGTATACTGATTTTGATGTCACATATCTCTTGATGCAGTTTCAGACATGATGATAGTCACCTTTTATTTCTGAATTGCTAAAATGGACATGATCCATTTGGTAATAAGAAGCCTATCTTGGAACAAATATCATTAATTTGCCTAAAAATAACTCTTTTCTCTGCAGGAGTTTACTGTAGATCCAGAAAAAATACAGTTGTACACTTTGTATCACTCACTCCATCATTACAAATACCACATATATCTGACATGTAAAGAGGAGGTGAGTATTTGTTCTGCTTCTTATATGTGGCATTATTTTTAGATTAATTAAGAAGTAGTGCAGAAAGTTAAATTATCTGTATATAACAGCATTATCAAAACATCAGTATGAGGCAGCTAAATGTGTTTCTGATTTTTAACCCAACCAAAGTAATGATTCTATTGGAACTGTTAGAAACTTTTTCCAGCCAATACAAGGTAATCAACAGCTGACATTTGAGCCTGTGTTGTCATTAGCATATAACTTGATTAAAATGTTCTCTTTTGTATTTTAGTAATTGAAATTAAACTGTACATTTGGGACAGTAACTCTTCCTAGGACAACTGGATTTTCTATATAACTTTTTTAGTAGACTATTAACTTTAATAGAAGAAACATTTAAAAACACCAATTTTTAAAAAATATTCTGTTCTTCTCCCAGTTCTTCAGTCCTTCTGACTAAACAGTCACAGTCCCAACAGACTCCAAATTTCTCTCTCTCTGTCTTGCCAACATACACACTTTGCATCCTCATATACACACATTCTGATAACATTTTGGACGTAAGGCTTTTTTTTTTTAATTAAACACATATGCTTATTAACTTAATTGAGTTTCATCAAGATTAACTGACAAAACTGCTCAGACCAGCAGCTGTTTCTGTTTTATGACATGTCTCACCACCTGTGCTTTGCACAAATCCTTGGTGAGGCATGCTAGGTAGCCAGAGGCATGAGGATTGTGCTCTGTGGATGAGAGGCACCTTCAGAGACCCATGAGGTTTGAGTAGGGATGCTGGAGGATAGACTGAATGGGACTTTGGGAGACACAGGGTGTTTTAGCAGACGTGGGGGATCTGGAGGGAAGAGACTTTGAGGCGGGGGAAGGAGAGCCTGAGATTGGGGTGTTTGTGGCTGTGCAGAGAGTCAGGGATAAGAGGTAGCCCATTGCCTCTGCATAAGGCATTGGCATATCAAGGTTTCCCTATGATATTTCTTCCTCGGTGAACAGAGGCCACAACTACCAATAGAGCCCTTTGGTGCCAGTGCCTGGATGCAAATGCACTAAGTTGCTTACACACATGCATACACTCTCTCACACACTCAGGCCATGTACAACCTTGGTTCCACCTCCAAACACACTAATAAATCACCACTCAGTTCTGCAAGCCCACTATTCACAGCACAGTGGGGACCTCTGAGAGTAGCAGAAATACGATGAGAGTTAGGCTATCTTGTAACAAGGTAAAAGGGAGAGAGGGAGGGAAAAAGCATAGTGTGAAGGGAGCATGGAAGGAAGTCGGGTTTGCCCTAGATTGGGTCTGCAGCAAGAGAAGTGGAGTTCAATTCTGATGGTTCATGAAACCCTGGACAATAAGGTTGCAAGAGTTGGTGAGGACTTAACTATTGATATCCTGCCTCTTTTATAGATGTGTTGTTAATATGTACACTAGAGCATTTTTAACTGTTTTTTAACAAAAAAATTTGGGGGGAATATGTAATAGTTTAAACTTAATATAAAAAAATCGTATTTGTGTATTCATAATAATTCATTTGCTTTTAAGTTCATTCTTCCTAATTTTGCTAAAGAAGGCACAACTGTTTTTTATTTTTATATTTCCTCATGATGTGTTTATGGTTTTTGAATAATATACTTTATTGCTTGAACTTTCTTTCAGACTAAGATCTTTAATTATTTGTATACTTCCTCTTTAAGTATCCTAAAGCCAATTTTGAAAATCAGTTGACAAGTTCTGTCTTTATCCCTGCTGGCATTGCATTGTTACAGTTCTATTGTAAACTATAGACCAGTTATCAAACTCTAGCAAATAAGACAGTATTGCCTTTTAATTGTGCATGGTTTTTAAATATATTTTTAAAATATCTTAGCATTTATTTATATTATTGGATCTTATATTTTAAGAGTGTTAAGTCGACATGGCATTGTTCACATGTATGGCATTTCTTATGACCATTCCTACACATTTCTTAAGATACCAGGAGTTGAAGGTGTTTAGCACATTGGAAAATCAGACCCTAGATTGGTATTTTTTTAACTATATCACTTCAGTAATGAATAATAGACCTGGACTTTAGCTAGCCGTGTCTGCAGAAAAGATGGCTCTGGACAAATAAAGCTTGGCTACAAATTTCTACCACTTTGCAGACATTAGCATATGGATCAAGGAAGTTTTTAAGAGCTGCATGCTACATTTTAAATGAGTAACAGAGGCAGGCTAATATGTTTTTTTTCTCTCTTTCTCTCTTTTAAATAGATTTCTTCTGTTCAGAAAAAGAGTGCAGATCTAGGACAGGAGGAGATTGTTCAGCTGTGCATGAAAAATATAAAATGGGTGGAGGATCTTTTTGAAAAGTTTGGTGAACTTTTGAATCATGTACAGCAGAAGTGTTCATAACAAACTTTCTTCAGAATCTCACATTTTTCTACAGCACTAACCTGATGGAAAAGAAAGCTCAGAGAACGGCTCTGATTCTCTTACAATACCAGACTACGTTCTTATTCATAGGCATTTTATTTCTCTTATGGAACTTTGTACTTTGGCTCCTGCTAAGGAAAAGTGATGCTGCCAAGGAAATGAGTCTTCTAGAGATGGAAGTAAACATAAACATCACCACATTTTAACCTGAATAATGATTTTTCTATTTTGTAAACTATTGGGTAACTTAGTTTTATTTTCAGAAATGTTTTTGACAAATGATAAAGCATGCACTAAGTATAATTTTTTCTTTATTGCTACAGAAATAACACTTAAAATACTATGGCTTTCTCTGACTCTGGTGAACACCAAAAAGAGTCAGGGCTGGGATAAACTAATATTTGCATTTCTGTCTGGCCATGAAATTTAGAGTATTATGCATTTTGTAAACAGAGCTGGTGTGACATCAAATTCTGTATACAAATATTGCCATCATAAAATCCAGAAATGTAATTATGCTTTATGAACTCCTTTTACTATTATCATGTTCAGGAGACTGAACATGGAGTTGGTGCAATCCGATGACTGCTTTTTGTGTCAAATTATATTGTAATGAAAGACAATGACCTTAACTATTTTCCCTGTTTTGAAGAAAAATATTTTCCTTTATACTGTGTTTTTTGTTTTTTTCTTTTGGAAAAAAAATTCAATTGTACATTTTATCTCACTAATAGTTGTATTTTTCACAGAGAAAATATTGTGGTTAAAGTTGTTTCATGTATCTTTGTAATACACTTTACATTGTTTTCAGTAAATCTTATTCATTTATATGTTGATTTCATATTGTAAACTATATATCTTGAGGTAGCCCTTTTTGTTTATACAGGTTTTCTTCAGTGTTAACCAGAATAATGCATAATAGACTAGTTTTGCTTTAAGTGTAGTTGTGTTAGACACTGCAGTTATTTTCTCATACGTGAAAATAAATTTCTTACTAAACTGGCCCCTGATTAACTGAGAGTTTAAATGAAAAGCTACTATACTTTATCTTCTGGTCAACAAAGATTTATGATTGTGAATAGACTATATGCAGTGTTAAACACAGCTTACATAGTTGTTTTTAGAACTGGCAGTGGCAGAGCTATTCTCTTTTTGGTGCCTTTTAGATCTTCAGACATACTTTTGTAGCATCCCTCTCATCCAGTTTCTTAACAGTTAATAGTGCCACTAGTCCCACTCAGACAACGAATGTAATAGGCTCAAAACAGTAGAACATTGTCTTTAAGTTTGCCAACAGAATGCCTTACTTTCAGTCATTCAAACTGTATACATGCTGGGGCCCAAAAGAAAGAGACGTCATTCTTTCATCAGATAACAGTTTTTGGGTTTTGTTTTGTTTTTTTAATTCTTTTATCCTTTAACTGCCACTTAGTGCCTTAATTTCAACCAGGAAAGCAGGGTGCACCATTGATTGGCCAAATAGGACATGCTTGTATACAATGTGGTTTGTTTTCTGTTTTGATCCTATTTAGCTGCTAATATATTCATTAGACCTTAGAATTGTAAAGAATATAATGAAGAGATGTGAAAATGAAATGATACCATCTTGAGTAATCACATTTTGATTTTCGAAACCCTAATTTATGTCATTTTAACTGATAGAGTTAGATCCTTGTTAAGTTGGATGTTTGCCATGTTTCCAAGGGTTTTCACCTTGTTAAAAGCAATAATTCTCCTTTAAAGTTTGTACGCACATTACTATGAACAGACTGACTGAACAATGGAAGTTAGTAAATGTCCCTTGTTTACTTTAAAGCTTCTTCATACTGTACCTGCTTTAAAAAGGCAGTTTATTACCATGATAGGAGGTGCGTTGTGTTACTGCTATGCGTACCATAATCAAGGGGAGCAGTATGGATTTTGACTTAGGAAGTGTAGAATGTTAAGAAGCATCATGCAGGTAATTTGCTCTTTCAGTGAAAAGGAGGGAGTTGAGGTGTGACGGGGTAGGAGATCTGCTATATTTCTCTCATGCAGTACTGAATCTGGAATGAACTGCTTCAACAACCCCCACCCCCCGGTTTTGTAATTAAACTAATGAGGTGGTACCAATTAGCAATGTTACAAACATTAATAGTATTCATTTAAAATCTGTTAATTTAAATATGAACACTAAAGTATATAGACATTTATCTAGAGTATACATTAATCTATCATTTAAAAATAAAAGCATGATGACATAGATTGAGCGAACAATATGGTTGGCTCTTTGGTTATACAGCAAAGTACTAGTCAGAACTTGTTAGCCACAGGTGCCTTCCTAATACACCCATGAAAAAAACAAATGGAAGAAGTTTTTACATTTTTAATTTTATATGTTTCTACTTTATGCTTCCAGTAGGAGCCTGAATGGAAGTTTTAAGAAACCAGTCATTTCGCCCCAAGCCCCAGACTAAGCCTTCAGACTATTGGAAACTAAGCAGTGGCTTATGGAGAAGCTGGTCTTTTCATAAAAGCAGGTACATTGAAAAGAAAAAGGGATGGCCAGTCATTCGCAGTGCTCTGCACTGCCATGGAGGGAGACCTGGCTTCAATTCCAGCTCTGTTTCATTCCCAAGGCCAGTAGACAGAGCACTCTGCCTATAGAAGATAGGAAGCACCCTGCATTGCTCAAAAGTGACCACTCCAGACTATTAAAGAGCAATATAAAGGAACTCCATGTCATCCTGCCCTTGGCTAGAAAGATGGTGGTTGGGTTACTTAGGACATCAAACTAGGATGACTTAAAAATATGGGAATCTTAGGAAAGTGAAGGACCATTCAGGCAGAATAAAACTTAGTCAATGGAAAGTTAGAAGTAAGGTCAATGTACAAATTACTTTTTTTGCACAAATATTTTGGTTTGTTTTGTTGTGTTGCAGTTTCAGATATCTGGTGGGTAAGAGTGAATTCTGTACCCACACCCCAATGTCCTTTCCTCCTTGATCCTGCAGTAGGGTCCAAGTCCTTTAACCTTTGTTGCCAATGAAAATTCAAGCATTTACTTGACTGCAGGAACAAATTGGAAGAGAAGATGCACTAGGAAAGAACAAACCCCAGTATAGACATTTCATTAGCAAGTAGAGAAACAAATTAAATCAAATCCATGGTAAATTATTCAGGTTTTAATTGTTCCCATTCCACCCCCAACCAGTATGGCATCCCCTTCTCTCTTGTTTTTGTTTTAATTAAAGCATAGTATTTCAGTAAAGGCAGGGTGCTCTCCAAGCTGCTAATTCCAAAGTTTTGCTAGTAAAAATCAGTGAAACCACTGGGTTGAAAAATTGTCTCTGAAAACCTCTAATGGCTTTAGGGCCTCTAGAGTCTTATCACCTGTGTCATATTTAATATATTGTTTAAATGATATACTTTTAGAAAAGGAAAATCTTCCAGTCTGTCTTCCAGTAAATGCTTTCTGTAGGGAAAATATATTTTAAATATTAAATATTTAAAGCAAATTTAAAACAAAAATATCTAAAAATATCATCCCAAGATGTCAGTGTGCAATCACTTCTGATTTTTGTTGGTAGCACTTGACACTTGGTTTCACACAGTATCACACACCTGTGCATTATTATACAATGCACACCTTAACATATGTTATTGTTTAAGTTAATGTTAACATATCATTGTTAACAAATGCATGTTTCTATATATCTCCTCTACATATAGCAAAAATTAGGTTAGGACTAAAACACCTTATGCATTTTTAGTCCAGATTTTTCAGGTGGTCCATAATACAATGTATGGAAATGTGAATAAGGACACAATTTTGTACCATTCATTTGATGTTATTAACTAAATCCATTAAAATGAAAACACTTTTTAAACAAAAAGTCATAATGTTCAGTGATTTATTATTAAAACATAAACACTTGAAAAGCTAGACTGCCAAGAAAATTGGCATGTTTGAGGCATAATGCTTTCTGATCTCTCACTTAATATGAAGAAGTCTCTATAACTGATCTAGGATGTTTCATCGTACTCTTTTAGTTCAGACACATGCTATCATGTTTAATTCTGTAATTTTGTTTAACTTGTGTCTGGTTTCCAAATGTTTTAAATCTACTTCCACTGTAGAACTACCAGCAAGGCAGTCCCAGAACAGATGTAAAATAAGGAGATAAAAGATTTTGGACATTGGTAAAATGGGGAGAATATATCCTCTTTGTACAGAGTGGATAACTGTATAAAGTTTTACAATACGTCATGCCTACAGAAAGATATTGCTAGGGATGTGCTTGTCTAGTTATGGTAAAACATCATGTTTTAAACCCAAATCATCTCCCATGCATATTATTTCCATACAGGGGACTGGAAGGCCCACAAGTTTTGAGTCTTTGGTCAGGAACATGGTCTGCCCTTCTCCCAACTCCCTGTGAGCAGAAATGGGTGGCTCTTGAGAGATCTACTGGAGGCCTGGGACATCTTTGTGAAGGCCATATGCATCTGCACTGCTTCCCAACCCCTCTGCAGCACAAGTACTGCAAGACCCACGCTTCCATGGAGGCCTCAACAGCTGTTGTCCTCCAAACCCCCTTGGGGAGCCAGTGGGTGAGGAGGGCTTCATGTTGCAAAGGAGGGATGCAAATATTTTAATTCTGCATTCAAATATAATGAAGCTATATTTTACAAAGGAACGTTTAAGAAAGAAGGTGTACCGAGCCAAATGTGTACAACCCTCTTAAGGGAAAAGAACAACAGGGTTGCAGCTCTCACTATCAATAGTTGTGAAGAATAGGTGAATAATTCAAGCTTTCAAATAACTTATTTTCCACTGGGAATTCCCCCTCACTTGGGTATCATAGCAGATCTTTTATTCCTTTCCGGAGAACAAAAGAGCAGAACAAAATTTCTTAAGGCTTCCTATATAGTTTGATTTCTTGGAACAGCAAAATGGTGAATACAGAGAGCAAGCAACTAAGGCCTGGTCTACACTTGGGGGCGGGCGGGGGGGATCGATCTAAGATATGCAACTTCAGCTACGAGAATAGCGTAGCTGAAGTTGACGTATTTTAGATAGACTTAGAATCACTTACTTCGCATCCTCACGGCGCAGAATCTACGGCCGCCGCTCCTCCGTCGACTCCGCTTCCGCCTCTCGCCGTGGTGGAGTTCCGGAGTCGATGGCAGAACGATCAGGGATCAATTTATTGCGTCTACACTAGACGCAATAAATAGATCCCCGATAGATCGATCACTACCCACCAATCCGGCGGGTAGTGTAGACGTACCCTAAGAGAGAAGAAAAATAAAAGGTGAGTCAGGAAGAACAACAAACACAGACTTCTCATAGCCAGCAAAAATCTTAAGGAAAAATCTAAACCATAAAACTTTTTAAAAAACAACAAATGATGAGAAGCAGGATTTTTTTATTTTATTTTTTAATATGGATGTTAGGATGTATTGGATCATTACTTTGAATGATGAGGGTGCTTTTCATACTTGTCAACTGAAGATTTATTGGTTTTGAAGTGTGAGTTGCAAAAATTACAGGAGAATGCAATGTAAATGGATCAGTCTAAGAAAATACAGAATTTAAAAAACAAATTTGTAATAAATTTCAATACATTTGAAAAATACAAAAATTAACTCTTGCATATCAGTCTCATTTTAGAGATTAGTGTGAAATGGAGATTGTATCAATATTCCCCGATCTTCTCCTAGGGTAAGTGTTTGTACTAATTTAATTAGGTATATCAGCAATTTATGATCATAAGGTAGCGTTGACTTACCTGCATGATCTGGTAGTTAATGGACATTCACAATTAAGGACCTTCTCCTCTTTCCCTCCACCCCCCGATTTTATTCCCTCAGTGTTCCGCGAGAGTGCAATGAGCTTCAGGATAACATGGAAGAATATTTATTAGATTTACCTTTGTTTGATGTGTTTTGATTTTTTGGATTTCTCTTTTCAATCCTGAAAATAACTTGGTTGCCAACATTTCTTCAGAGAGAAGCAAAGGTTTTTCAGTGCTACCCATTGTAGGTAGTTTAAATATGTATATATCATGTTATGTGCTAGAGATTCTGGTCCCTGCTCTGGCTGCCTTGTGGTGTTCCAGGGAGTGCAAAGCCATCAGAAAGCCTGCTTGTCTATTTACCTGGGAATTCCCCTTGCATAAATTGAATCCCTGTCTGTGCATTTTCTACATGGGCGGTGCGCTCTGGCTTACATCTATACTACTGCAAGCACTAGAGTAAGATCATTAAAGGCCTTCTGGCTAAGTCTAAAGGCCTGCTTTCCAATCTTTTCCTCAGCCTTTCTCTCACTTGCAATATACTTGATCACATACTGAATGGTCTCTCCTCCTTTTGACTTCCAGGTATCCATATTCTCCTGGTTTTGCTCTTCACTGATCACTTCTTTACTATCTATCTCTCATCCTTAAAGTCCAACCGCATGCCCAAGCTCAGCTTGCCAAAAACAGGATTTCTCCTTTTCCCACTAAACTCTTCCCTGTTCCTGTCCTTTCCAGGCCTTCAGCTCACGATGACTGTGTCAATCAACTGCTCTACTCTTAATCTCTTACATCTAGGTTTCACTAAATCCCGTCAGTTCTTCTTATTATATATCTCCAAAATCTATCCCTTTCTGTTTCGCCACCTCTTCCCATTCCTTTGTCCATGCCTTCTTCATCTGTTGCCTTATGATTGATAGGAGTAAATATTTGGGGTCGTCCCATATTGCTGGGCTTTGTACAGTCATAGATAAGAGGGAATTCCTGTTCCAGAGGCTTATAGTCTAAAAATCTTGATTCCAGCCTCCCTATCTTTCACCTCACTTCCCCCTCCCCAAGTCTAGTTACTGCGTTACTGTGAATTCCTCTTCCTCTCCTGCTTATATAACCATATCATTACTTTCTAGAGTCTCTCCCCTTTCCTTCTTCCCATCTTCTTGTGCATCCAAGACAAACTTGACCTCACCTTTTCCAGGAAGTTTCTGTAAAACAAGCTCACCTTTTGCACATTTAGACTTTGACCAGCCCAGAAATCAGTGGGGCTCAACATGGATGTCTTAAAATTTCTCAGACTGGTATCTCCTTAGTTAATTAAAAAAAAAAAATCTGTCCTTTCTAATAATTTCTGTGGACATTTAGATTTTTATCAGTTCAGCATTTACATTTCACCCCAGATTTCTACTTAAAGGGACAGTAAAAACTCACTACATCAGGGGAATGTGTTATAACATAATTTGATTTTTATCTGTGTAGCAAGGACTAAATAGTGTTGTTGTTATCCCATGTTACAGAACCATTCTACTGCCCTGTGAAAACTAGGACTATGATACAATTAAGGCAATTTAATTCACAGATGCCCAAGTCATTTTATAAATAATGTTTTAACAATGTACCCAAGTCCATTATGGATGTGAGTATATCTGGCAAACCATGCATTGAAATTGCTATTTTAAAAATTACATTCAGTTAAATGCACATTTCTTAGAATTAGCAGTCCTATAGGAATGTGTGAATACTGCTGGTAATGTTAGATTTCAAATCCATAGATTTGGCAAATTTCCAGCTATTCATGCAATTAAAATCTCCACCATAACATAGTGAAATTAACTGCAAAAAATAAAAACTGGTTTTGTTTTTTAAATAAAAATTCTTGGGGCAGATTCTCTGCTGCTGTTAATTGTCATAGCTCCACTGAGGTGTCAACAGAATAAATTGTATTTTCCAAAGCAAAGTGCTTGTTGGGGTTGCATGAGTATAAACGAGGGCAGAATTTGGCCATTTCTCTTTCTTTAGTGCTATCAAAGTACAAGTATTATGTTTATTAATATTATCTGCCTTTACTCTCATCCAGGCAACAATGAACCCCTTTAATATTAAATTTAATGCCTTACTAGAAAAGAGCTCTTTGTTTTTTGCACCACAAGTTGCCATTGTTCTATACAAAGCATTCCCACTGAAGTCAATGAGAGTTCCGCATGTGTAACGTTGGCAGGCTAAATGAAGAGTCTGGTTTGTTAGTTCATAGCTTAATGGTCTAAGCACCGGGTTTGAAATATCCAGACTCCCTGAAACCATGTGATCATATCCAAGCAGACTAGACTCAGCTCTTCAGCTTTGGAAGCTGAATATGTGTACTAGACCCAGTCCAGTGCCCATTGTAGTCAGTGGGGATCTTTCAATTGTTTTCAGTGGGTGCAAGGTTAGCCTCATTGTATGCAGGTTTTTGGGTGAGACTTTACAAATGGAGACCCAGATTGCTCTGCATGAACATTAAAGATCCCATGGCACTTTTTCATGAGACAAAATATGCCTGTTTGTGCTCGACCAACATTTCTCCTCCTTTGCGTTCTCTATACCACTTGGTTGCAACCCTCCACCCCGGGAATGGCTGCACTTCAGAGATGCTGCAGTTATTTAGGCCCCAATCCTGCAAACTGATCTGCCCATTTAAACCTTAACACTCAGTTCAAAAGTCAGTGGGGCTCTGCAGGGATGCAAAGGTCTGTCTGTATGGATCCAATTGCAGGATTGGGACCATGCTTTGTAAAGTATGTTGAGAGCTTCCATGATGAAAGGTGGTGTATAAATGTAAATTTAGTTTTCATTAAGTTTTATTTTGACTTATAATTTGAGTGGCTCTCTGCAGCTCTAGGCACCTTCAGAAATTGCAGAGTACACCAAATTCTGGGGCAGGATTTCCCCTTCCAGTGGTGGCTGCCTACCATTATAAGGTAACAAACATGTTCATGTGGTAGAAATAAAAAATACTGACCCTATCCTCCATGTAATATATTATTATAGAATGAGAATTTGCCTGGTGTGTTTTATGTATTTAATCAATTTTTCTTGTTTTCTGAACCTGGTAACTGATCAGTGCTTTAATTTTTTTGTGTTCTATTTGTTGATTTAATGACACTTTTGCCCAAGCTGGGCAAAGCTTGTGGAGAGAATACAAAGACTGCTTTCAGAGAACAGTGTACCATATGGATAGTTCTAGAAGGCTTTTCCTGTGTAATCAGTGAAGGGATGGGGACGTTTCATGTGGTGACAATGCAGTGCCCACCAAGGGCTTTACAGTTGTCATTATCCTGCTCATAGGACACTTGAAATTTCACTGTAACAGCAGGCATAAACCCCAGTCCTTTTGCTCCAAAAACATAGGTTCCTGTCAGCAGTATAGCGCCTGTGAGACACAGGTCTGATTCTACCCAGTACAGAGCAGTAGTCCACATACATACTCCATAGTTCTCTGCAATACCATGTAGAGAGGGCTGGTTCTGAGCTGGGAGACTTGCAAAATCCCTGCAGGATATACAGTAATTGAGAACATGCTTTTAGACAACTCACATGTCACTATTTCACATTCTACCTGACACGATAGGTGAGTCTTCACAAAACAGTTAGCTTGAGTTATAACTCAGGTGTTACCCCCTAACTTGACTCCAGTCCACACACAAAAATCTCTAGATTGAGTTAAGTGGTGCTTTAAACTCAAGATATCTGGCCCATAGTTGCAGGGGGAGAAGAGCAGGGACTGAGGCTGTTGATGCTCAAGCTAGCAATTTAGTGGAGATACAGCAACTCTTTGTTGCTGATAAATTTTTGTAACTATCCAGTCACTCTTTTACTGCCATGTTGTTTTGAAGTGTGGTTGCGCTCTCTCAAGCTAGAGTGCAGTATGAGGAAGTTATCTACCTTATAGTAACTAGAGGTTCTCAGAGATGTGTGGTTCCTATCTGTATTCCACTGTAGCTGTGCACACGCACTCCTATGTGCCCAGAGTCGGAGAATTCTTGCAATTCTGTTAGTCCACACGTGAGGCTTGCCTTCCTTGTGCTGTCAAATGACGGCATAAAGGGCGGAGGGGACCAATCGCCTCTTCAGTTTCTTCTCTACTCTGGATCCAGTAGTGGAATGCAGATTGGGACCACACATCTCAAAGAACCTCCAGTTACTCTAAGCTAAGTAACTATCTCTTTCTTCTTTGAGTGCTGATCCTAATAAGAATTCCATTGTGGGTGTTTGGCAAGCAGTACGCAAGTAGGAGGAGGATTCAAGGATGCAGATTGTGCCCTGTAAATAAACCAAGGGGATAAATACTAGGGAGGGAGAGGAATTATTTAAGTTAAGCACCAGTGTTGGTACAAGAACAAATGGATATAAACTGGTCATTAGCAGGTTTAGGCGTGAAATTAGATGAAGGTTTCTAACCATCAGAGGAATGATTTTCTGGAACCGCCTTCAAGGGAAGCAGTGGGGGCAAAAAACCTAACTGGTTTTGTGACGGAGCAGGGAGCAGGGCAGATTTGACCTGGGAATGTTGCAGGGGGGTTGCAGTGGGGATGTGGGACTTCCCTTGAAGGAAGCTACCTGAGCTGCAACCTGAGCCAGGAACGGGGGTGGGGAGAATTAACACCTTCTGCCCGGGAGACTGAACAAAGGAGAGGAGCAGCGGGAGGGGCTTGGAGTTTTAGTTTCGGTTGGGGCTGGGTGGTGCAACGCAGGGAACCCCAAGCTGGGGTCTAAGCTCCCTGAACCTCCCAGAGGGACCTAATTGAGGGGGTCTGGTCGTACCTACACGCTCTGCTTGAGACTGTGTTCCTGTCCTTAAATAAACCTTCTGCTTTACTGGCTGGTTGAGAGTCGCAGTGAATCTCGGGAAGAGGGGTGCAGGGCCCTAACTCCCCCACAATCCGCAACAGGTTTCAAGACTGAGCTTGAGGGGTTTATGGAGGGTATGGTATGATGAGATCGCCTACAATGGCATGTGGTCCATCTGTGACTGCTAGTAGCAAATATTCCCCAAAACAGATGAGACACTAGATGGGGAGGGCTCTAAGGGTACGTCTACACTGGCAGAGTTACAGCGCCGGCAATTACAGCGCTGCTCAGAGAGCGCTGAAAGGAAACCGCTGTTGTGTGTTCACACTGTCAGCTGCCTGCGCAATAGCATGTTCACACCTGTGGCACTTGCAGGAGTATTCAGAGCAGTACGCTCTGGGCAGCTATCCCACAGAGCATCTCTTCCTCTTCTGCTGCTAAGAGTTGTGGGCAGGCAGAGGGGGTCGCGGGGCATCCTGGGGGTCCCAATGCCCCATGATGCATTGCTTCGCATCCCAGAAATCCCTGTGCTTCTGTCCGCTTTTGGCGCCATCTTTCAATGGTTTATATACTGCACGCTCTGCCTCTTCGGTCTGCAGGAATGGATCCTGAACTGTTGACCAGTATGCTGCTCACTCTGACTAACACGTCATGAGTTGCAATGGAGTTATTCCTTAAACTACAAAGGCAAGAGGAGTGCAACATTGATCTCGCCATGCATACTAGCTATGACACGAGATTGCTTGTGGCATTCGTGGAGGTCCTGATCACAGCGGAATGCCGCTTTTGGGCACGGGAAACAAGCACTGAGTGGTGGGATCAAATTGTCATGCACGTCTGGGATGACAAGCAGTGGCTGCAGAACTTTCACATGAGGAAAGCCACATTCATGGGACTGTGTGATGAACTCACCCCAGCCTGCGGTGCAAGGACATGTGACAATATAGTTTGAGGGGGATGAGGAAAGGGAAGGTCCCAGGAGGAGGTGGGGTCCCGAGACAGTTAAAGATTTGTGTATGTTCAGGGATCATATCCAGCCTTCTCCTCTGGAGTACAGTGCAGCGGGTACTGTACTTCAGCAGGGCTAAACTGCAGAGGGATGAGTGCTGAGTGCAGTGAGTACTGGGAGTCTGTAGTGCTGGACTGTGATGGGGGAGGAGCGGAATGCCATAGGTACAGACTGGAGCCAGGAGGTTGATAAGAGTGTGTTGATGGTGTGTGTGGGGCGCATGGGAAAGAGTTTTGTGACAGAGGCTGCAGGGGAGGGCGGGCTGCTTAGTTTGCAGTGCTAGTATCGCCTGGAGCATGTCCACTTGGCATTCCGTAACGTTTAAGAGCAACTCTGTGGCTTCATTCTGGTATAATATATGGAGATATACCTATCTCATAGAACTGGAAGGGACCTCGAGTCCAGCCCCCTGCCTTCACTAGCAGGACCAAGTACTGATTTTTGCCCCAGATCCCTAAGTGGCCCCCTCAAAGATTGAACTCACAACCCTGGGTTTAGCAGGCCAATGCTCAAACCACTGAGCTATCCCTCCCCCCAATGTGTTCTCTTTTCGGTCCCTCTTCTCATTGTCCCGCCACTCCTTTGTTTCATGTTTTTTGGCCGCAGAGTGCATCATAACATCACGCAGAAAGTCCTCCTTAGTTCTTCGTGGCTGCTTTCTAATTCTGCGCAGCCGTTCAGCCGGCGATAACGAAGAGGGAGGCTGGGCTCCCAAGGTCATCTCTGTGAAACCAAAACACAACATTTTTCAGAAGCAGTATTGTTTGCAACACACAGAACACTGATTCAGTGATTTAAAACACAACCACTATTCACATACCTGTCGCTAACTGGCGGACCCCAGGCAAACACACATGAGCCACAAGACCCCCAAAATGGTGAATAGCCGCAGGGCAGGGTAAATCAAGTGTTCCCACTTGTGCTCTGGGCACATGGCTCTTAGGTTGAGTCAGCACTGTGGGGGGGAGGGTGGATTGCCTCTGGGTTCCCCTCCACATCCTCATCCAGGATTCCCTCCTTCTGGCTTGGTCCACTCTCGTCTGGCACGTGAGCCACCGAAGTATCCACAGTGGCCTTCATAGTGGAGGTGGGGTTGCCACCGAGTATCACGTCTAGCTCTTCATAGAACCAGCAGCACTGGAGTGGTGGTTTGCCTCCCGCGCCTTGTGGCTGGCGTTCCGCAGCTCCTTCACTTTGACCCTGTACTGTAGTGTGTGCCAGTCATGGCCTCTTCTGTCATGCATCGTGAAATCTGTCCGTAGCTATCATATTTCCTACGGCTGGAGCGCAGCTGGGACTCTCCCCAAATGCAGATGAGGTCCAGCATTGCTCCAAGGGAGGATTGCTGATGCGTGGAGCAGGCATAGCCAACAGAAAGATGCGCTGATACCACTGCACACGTCACTGAGCAAATAGAAAGGGGACTTTCAAAATTCCAAAGGAATTTATAGGGTACGGATGACGGTCACCGGAGGGCAGGGCAGTAGAGTTCAAACTGATGACCAGAGAGGCAAGAACAGGCATTGTGGGACACTTCCTGAAGGCCAACCAGAGAGGTGTAATCAACCAGGGTGTCTACACTGGCATCGCGGCGCTGTAGCCCCGGCGCAGAAAGCTGTACGCCTCTTGTTGGGCGGGTTTTTTTACAGTGCTGCAACTGCGCAGTTTCTGCGCAGTAAGTGGCTTGGAAATATGTACATCTCAGGAGTTACAACGCAGAAAGCTGCTTTACTGCACAGAAACTTGCCAGTGTAGACAAAGCCTGAGTTACTACAGTGTGTTCTTTCTCACATGTCTGGCTGGTGGCTCTTGCTGACATGCTCAGGGTCCAACTGACTGCCATATTTGAGATCGGGAAGGAATTTTCCTCCAGGTCAGATTGGCAGAGCCCCTAGGATTTTTTTCACCTTCCTCTGCACCCTGGGGCATGGATCACTTGCTGGTTTAAATCAGAGTAAATGGTGGATTCTCTGAAACTTGAAGTCTTTTTAAATCATGATTTGAGGACTTTAGTAACTCAGCCAGAGGTTATGGGCCTACTACAGGAAAGGGTGGGTGAGGTTCTGTGGCCTGCAATGTGCAGGAAGTCAGAATAGATGATCACAATGGTCCCTTCTAGTCTTAGTCTATGAGTCAGTGAGATGGCAGAGTCTTTTTGAGAATCGCTGTCCGAAAAGATGTATCGGCAAGGGAGTTCTGCACTAGAGCATAATGTCTAGAGAATGTGTGGATGGAATTCCACATAGCTACTCTGTAAATGTCAAGTAAGGATATTTCTTGAAGCGATGCCACTGAAGTTGCTTGTGCTCTTGGAAAATGAGTTCTCACCCTATAAGGGAGAGAAAGATGCAGTCATTGGTGACAGAGTAGGATACAACTCAAAATCCAGTTAGAAATCCTCTGGGACGATATAGTTTGACCTTGGGCTCATTCTACTATAGAAAGAAACAGTCTAGGTGATTTTCTGATTAGGGTGACCAGATAGCAAGGATGAAAAATCGGGACGGGGTGGGGGGAATAGACATCTATATAAGAAAAAGCCCCAAATATCGTGACTGTCCCTATAAAATCAGGACATCTGGTCACCCTATTTCTGATTGGGTTTGTCCTTTGCAGAGCACATCATACATCAAGGGAGTGACGTCTCCTCTCTTCTTCATATGCATGGGGTTTCAGGAAAAACACAGGTAAGTGAATTGACTGATTTCTGTGAAACTCCAAAACTACTTTGGGCGTGAATTTCAGAGATAGTCGTAAGGAGACTTTGTCCTTACACAATATAGGGTATGGAGAATCTGCCATCAGGGCTCCCAGATCACCCACCCTTCTGGCTGAGGTGATGGCCACAAGGAATGCAACTTTCGTTGATCAGTGAGGCATGTAACATGTAGCTAATGGTTCAGAGGGAGGCTTAGTGACAAAAGTACAAGGTTTAAATCCCAGTGAACATAAGAATGGCCATACCAGGTCAGACCAATGGTCCATCTAGCCCAGTAAACTGTCTTCCGACAGTGGCCAATGCCAGGTGTTTCAGAGTGAATGAACAGAACAAGTTATCAAGTGATCCATCCCCTGTTGCCCATTCCCAGGCTCTGACAAACAGAGGCTAGGGACACCATCCCTGCCCATCCTGGCTAATAGCCTATCCTCCATGAACTTATCTAGTTCTTTTTTTAACCCTGTTATAGTCTTGGCCTTCACAACATCTTCTGGCAAAGAGTTCCACAGGTTTGCTGTGCTTTGTGTGAAGAAATATTTCCTTTTGTTGTTTTAAACCTGCTGCATATTAATTTCATTTGGTTTTTGTATTATGAGGAGTAAATAACACTCCCTTATTTACTTTCTCCACACTAGTAGTGATGTTATAGACCTCTATCATATCCCCCTTAGTCATCTCTTTTCCAAGCTGAAAAGTCCCAGTTTTATTAATCTCCTCATACGGAAGCTGTTCCATACTCCTAATCATTTTCATTGTCTTCTCTGTGCCTTTTCCAATTCCAATATATCTTTTTTGAGATGGGGTAATTAGATCTGCACACCATATGCAAGATGTGGGCGTACTATGGATTTATATAGAGGCAATATGATATTTTCTGTAATATTATCTATCTTTTTCCTAATGATCCCAACATTGTTAGCTTTTTGGACTGCTGTTGCACATTGAGCAGATGTTTTCATAGAACTATCTACAATGACTCCAAGATCTCTCCTTGAGTGGTAACAGCTAATTTAGACCCCATCATTTTGTATGTATAGTATGTATGAGGAATAACCAATGGTCTTGAGGTAAATGTTGAGGTGGAGATTGGTATCGGAAGGCTCTGGATCGCCAGTCTGGACTAATATTTTTTGGAGGAGGAAGTGATGGCTCCTCTGGATGTTCAGATTCTCCTGAGGAAGAGAAGTAAGGGTCCAGATCCAACAGCGGTACTCACGGCTCTAACGGAGGAAAGGCATAGATGAAATAGGGGACAGGTTTCTGTCAACACCATTCCCGATGGAGTCACAATCTCCCTAGTGAGAGAAGGTCCCAATGAGAGGGTAAACTGAGGCTCAGGAAGAGCAAAGATGTTCTTCGGTGTAGTATAAGTCTCACCTTCCTGGAATGTAAGGGGTCCAATTTATTTGTGCTGATGGAATTGGAGGAAGGAGGCTTCATGTGGCTAGAGTGTGGGACAGTGATGGTACCATCAGTTGTAGAAGCTCTGATCATGCCAGAACTGATGGATCCTGACTTTGTGACTTGGATGGTACCAGTGAAGTGGGTGTCACTGATACAGGGTCCGGTACAGGCAGAGCCCTGGGTTTATGGGCTTTATCATCATGGCCCTGGGACTTAAGACTTACTAAGGGTATGTCTATACTACCCACCAGATCAGCAGGCAGTGATCGATCCTGCGGGGGTCGATTTATCGCATCTAGTCTAGACGCAATAAATCGCCCCCTGAACACACTCCTGTCGACTCCTGTACTTCGCCGCCATGAGAGGCGCAGGCAGAGTCGACAGGGGAGCAGCAGCAGTTGACTCACTGCAGTGAAGACACCACGGTGAGTAGATCTAAGTACGTCGACTTCAGCTATTTACGTAGCTGAAGTTGCATAACTTAGATCGATCCCCGCAGTGTAGACCAGGCCTAAGTCTTCAGGGGTTGAACGTACAGATTTGCTCAATTTATGCAGAGTTGTGTTGAACATCTTCAAAGCAGCCTTAGAGAAAGACCTGCACATGCTTGTGTGTGCATTCTCTGCCTTCCTGACAAGACACTGATGGGGGGGGTCTATAGTTATGGATTTCCCTGAAACAGAGTTGGACTTTGTGTCAATTCAGGCCGATGCATGGGGAAGTCCATCGGCTGGATCCAGCTACAGTCTCATGTCTGCTCCATGAGATGTTTTCTAAACTGGAGTTCCCTTGCCTCATGGCAACAGCTAGGGAAAGAACAGCAGATATTACACCTAGCTGCAGTATGTGTCTCTCTGAGACAGTACAAACAGTGCTGGAGGTTGTCACTGACCAAGTGGGAATGGAGGCAGGATGCACAGTTTTTGAAGTCCAGAGTTCTGGGCATAGTCCAATACCCATAATGGAGTACGGGGACCAGGGAGTCTCTGAGGTGGGGAATCTATCGAACTAGAAAATTCTGCTAAAAGCTATACAACTACTAAAAACTTAGGGTACATCTACACTACAGGGGGGAGTCGATTTAAGATACGCAAATTCAGCTACGTGAATAGCGTAGCTGAATTCGACGTATCGCAGCCGACTTACCCCGTTGTGAGGACGGCGGCAAAATCGACTTCTGCGGCTTTTTGTCGGCAGCGCTTACTACCACCTCCGCTGGTGGAGTTAGAGCGCCGATTCGGGGATCGATTGTCGCGTCCCAACGGGACGCGATAAATCGATCCCTGAGAGGTCGATTTCTACCCGCCGATTCAGGCGGGTAGTATAGACCTAGCCTTAGTAACTACAAAGAACTGTATACAAAGGACACTGAGCAAAGTTGTAAATATTTACAGATTGAAGAAATGTAAGGAAAGCTCCAGACACTGGTGGTTCCAACCCAGACCATGCGGTGATAAGAAGGAACTGGAGAGGCAGTCGGTCTGCTCTGCCCTTTATGCCTTTGGTTGAAAGTATGATGAAAGCAATCGCACATGTGCAGATCAACAGACACTGCTTGCAAGAATTCTCCAACTCTGGGCACATGGAATACTTGCACATACCCACAGTGGAATACGCCTAGGGACCAGCACTTGAGGAAGAACTTGTTTTGTACTAACTTGAGCTAGTTGTTGCTGTAGAGAAAAGCCCAGAGAATTTGCAATTGTGTTTGAGCCAGAATGTGAATCATATATGAATCTGATTTTTCTCTAGCACTCTTATTATGTGTACATATTTGATGTTCCTGTATTCAATCCTTATCCTTCCTGCTTATGAGCTCAATTCTGAAGTTTCAGACCGGAAAACTATTAGGTTAATGGATTTTGCCAAGTGAAAGGTAAATCCTTCTATAGTGTAGAATTAGAAGGCATTAATTGCCATTTTCAACACTAGTCTCTTAATGTGTTTAAAATACAGTTGAGACTCATGTATGCTGCAAGACTCAAGTATGTTTTAGTTGGGTCAGGGGACTTGCGTATTGTCTGACATATTACATATTGTCATTGATACAGTATTATGTACAGTGTAGATGAGCTCTTAACACTTTCCTACAGTATGCTGTACTTTTGTGACTGCTATGCAGATATTTTGCTAGTGTAGAGCTGTGAACCTGCATGAGAGTTTTGGGCAAATTGGCAGCTAGACGGGAACAAATCCCTATTCAGCTGCGCCAAAATTTGCTGTTTTGGGGTATATCTACGCTGCAATAAAAGACCCATGGCGCTGAGTCTCAGAGCCCAAGTTCCAGCCTAGGGTGACTATATTTTACTCATGTTATCTAAATCTCAGAATGTAAGTAAGTGTGTCACTATCTGACTCTATATGATTTGAATTATTTATAAAAGAGTCTAGGTAGTTGAGGTAATATCTTTGAGGACAAGGACTCAGGTCAAGTACAGATTGACTGTTTTGTGAAAAGTGTTAATTCGAGAGTGTAGTGATTGTCTGGTTTCTCCCACGTAGTTGTTGTTGGGGCATTTTTTGGGCTACGTCATCCAGTGCATCAAATGCCCCAACAACAACTACGTGGGAGAAACCAGACAATCACTATGCTCTCGAAACCTGCATAACAGCTTCCAAAGACAAGCCTGGGAGCTTAAATTCATAACTTTCCTAGATGCTAAAAATCATGGTCTTAATAAAGATGTTGGATTTATGATTTATTACAACAATCTGTAACTCACTAATCCCCACCCCTGTTTGTCCTATGATTTCAGAGGTATTAACAGACCACTTCACCTTGAATAGTCTGTTACAATATGTGTTAACTACTTAAGCTAAACAATCTGTTCCCCCTAGTATTTAGCTGGAACACTGAGTACTTCTCCCAGACCTGAAGAAGAGCTCTGTTCAGCTTGAAATCTTCTCTCTTCCATCAACAGAAATTGGTTCAATAAAAGATATTACCTTACCCACCTTCCCTTTCTCTACAGTTAATTTTAAACAGGTTTTTAAAGACACGCTCTATCTATGCTAATATCTTACAACATAAGGAAATAGTAATTAGTATTAATGTTTAGCATTTGCATGAGCTTTGTCTCTGCCTCCAAAGTGGCATTCAGATGTTAATTAACTAATTTCTTTATGGTTTTAAGACAAAAATTATTGCTTTCCTGTAATCTCTTGTGTGTACATGCACCCGCGTAAGAATGTTAGTTGTGTGTCTCTCCGTCATCCTATGTGATATCCTGAAGATTGAAACTACCCTTGGCACATCTGCCTCAGACTAATCCTCTTCACTTGAAAAATATAAATAAAAGTTCTAAAGCCATTACTTTTTCACAGTGTTTCCTGTTCAAATCATTTTCTGCCCTTGATAGGAACCCCCTTTCTAGTGATGCTTTTAATATTCCATTTAATTTGTTTGCCTTGATGATATTTTAAACACTGTTGAATGAGGTATGCATGCAGTACTCTAAACACCTCAGAAGGTTGTGAGGGGAGGTTTTATAAATAATTTTATTTTATTTTTTATGCTTGGCATCATCCTTTCTTTTCTAAGGTTGGTGTAATTCTGGCATGACTTACCCCTGCACTATTGCTATAGTATGTCTTTACAATGGCAACAAAAAGTAAATGGTATAATGAATGAAATCATTTTTTAATGGCCGTGTCTGTATTGTAGACAAGGCTAGAAAGGCCAAGTGACTTGCCCAAAGCTGTTTGTTGGCAGAGTCAGGATAAGGAATTATGTATTGCCGGTTCCTTTTCACATGATTTTTCATGCTATCCACTTTCCACTGGTCGCTAGCAATTGCATTTGAATCTACTGTTAACGATGAATAAACCCCCTGTGAGTCTAACTTAAGCAAGGAATCTCAAGTATTGCAGTTCTGTAGTTTGACTGACTTTAAACGCACATTCTCCAGTGCACATGCTCACTGAAGGTTGCCACCTGCCACCCATCCTCAACTCTGCAGCATCTCAGCAGTTTTACTGAGGTGATCCCACTTTCTATAAGCAGTGCTTCTAAGATCATTTTACCATTCTGAAATATTAGTCAGACCAAACATCATGTGATTATTTGTTTTAATGACATCATCTCATTGCATTGCACAGTGATGTACAAAGGGATAACCCTCATACACATTTAGCAAACAAGACTCTATATACAGCAGGACCGATTCTCTGCCCTGTAACAGTAGCTTTACACCAATGTAACTGATGGAATAACAAATTACACTGGTGTATAGCTGGTGTGTCAAAGAGAAGAATCTGGCCAAGTGGGTCAGTTACACCAGGATAATACAGGCATATTTTGTGAGCTTTTTACGCTTTTATCAGCAATAAATGTTAAAGTTTTAATCTGAAGAACTGTTTTGGACCTTTTAAATAAGCCTCCATAGAAATGTAAATGCTGTGGATTTTATTCTCTTCTAGCTCCCCTGAGCCGCTCTCATTTTCTGTTTTTTGAGTATGTTTTTGTAACAATCACTAGCATTAAAGTTGCCTGTGTCTCTGTATGTGAATGCCACTTGCATCCACTAGGTGGCAGGGGCACTACAACCCTTCCATCCTATAACAGCATTGTTTGTTGCTGTGTTTCTAAAACTTGTGGCTATGAGAAAAAAATCACATGTAAAATGGGTCTTAATGGAAGTTACTTGCATCAAGTAAAGTTTAGGATGGAATAGTTAATAAGGAATAATAGAGAGCTTGCAGTTTGGAGCAGGAAGGTCTTATTCAACCAATGTGGGCAGTAATTGCTCTGAATGTTTGTCAAGCACTTTGTAATGTATCTTGTGGTAAGAAAGATAATAAGGTTTAATATCCAATTGACCCAGAGATGATTGTGTCCTGATTTGGTGTGGAATTCTTGCCTACTTGGCAGCCAGGGTGAAATTGCTAAAGCTCTTGCTTATATTGTGGCAAGTTTGAGCTGGAGTTCTCACTAGGGGCATGCTGAAAGTAAGTATAGCCTCAATGAGTAATATGCCTTTTTAGAAATGTGATGTGACCATACTGAGCACCTGCATAGAGTTAGGGATTAGGAGTCTGCAGGGATTAGATATTAAAGGAGAAACTCATCTAAATAATCTTGAGCTACTCTCAAAAGAGTTTGTATATTATATAGTAATCCTCCCTCTACTCATTGACCAGCATCTGCCTTTGGAATAACACAGCCCGTCTTCTCAAACAGGGCCGTAATTCTGAAACCAAAAACATGAGCAAGAAATTGAGTACCTATATGATGAAAACAGTGACCTTTCTCAAATTAAAATGTCTCTAAGACGACGTACCCCAAAAAAGAGAACTAGGTAAAATGAGAATCACATTGCATGTTCCACCTTATGAAACATATTAACCAGCATTGACTATTAAAAACAGTCAGCAGAGAAGTAACCTTTAACCACATAGACTGGCAAATAACATAGTTTGCAAAACTCAATATATTCAACAATATACAAAAAATATGCTTAAAGAACATAAATGCGTGGGCTTCACCCAAGCTTAGGAGAAATATCAGGTCTTAGATTTACATCTCCCTTTTCACCAAATATTACAACTATTTATAGAAGGTATCTTCAATCAAAACACAGAAATCAGCTTCTCTTTGAAGATACAATGGTTAATTTATGGGCCAAACCTCATTTTGAGGCAACTGCTTTAGTTGCTGCTAAGGTTCTTCTACACTAATTTCCTTACAAACAAATGATGATGAACTTAATCTTACCATGTTGGGTGAAAATTAGGCTAAGATCCAAGATATGAAAGGTGCATCTTCATCATCTACTTTCTGCTTATTTCTAAAACGATATCTCAAATTCTGTTGAACTCCAGCAAGAATCTGCAAATGCTGAAGAGATCAACACTCCAATGTCTCTAGTCTATTGCACAGACTATGGTATTGTGGCAAAATTACTCCCCTGCCACTAAGTTTGCAAGCTTGCTTCTACATTCTATCCTCCCTCTTCACATCATTAGGCTGGTTCAGTGTGACCTTTTATCTGTCTGGCTTGTATAGTGCCAGACACCATATAATATCTACGGGTGTGATCCACAGGGGGACTGAGGTGCCTAAACTCCAGACTTAGGCGCCTAAGTCCCAGTTTTGGCTCTACTGTGCCTAAACTTACTCAGCACCTAAGTTTTTCAGAGTAAAAGTTCCTTAGGGCCTATGTTTCTGCCTTTGGGGCATGCACACTGCTGCCTTCTAGGTGTCCACACTCCTATATCCTGTTTAGCTTTGCTCAATCCCAAGACTTTCAATGGAAAAACCTCCAGAGACAACTGCAAACAATCAAATCCTCTTGAAGGTAAAAAAGGAACATTACAACTAAACAGGGGTTTGCCCATTTATGAATAGAAATAAAAGTGTTTGTGTGTGACACAGAGGAGGAAGAGGACCTCTGAATCCTTTCTCTGAAGAGACGAGGAGTGAGGTGTTGTCATGAACAATTGCATCCTGGTTCCCGTGAAGCCAAAACAGACTGAACATTGTATGTGTGGTGGGGAGGGAGGAGGGCACCTACTTTATTAGATAGGAAAGGTAACTATTAATAAATGTAGACCCAGCTTCATATGGGGGGGAGGGATAGTTCAGTGGTTTGAGCATTGGCCTACTAAACCTAGGGTTGTGAGTTCAATCCTTGAGGGGGCCACTTAGGGATCTGGGGCAAAATCAGTACTTGGTCCTGCTAGTGAAGGTAGGGGGCTGGACTCAAAGACCTTTAAAGGTCCTTTCCAGTTCTAGGAGATAGGATATCTCTATTTATTTATTTATTGATTGTAACCATTTGCTTTCATCACTTTCTCTTGTGTCTAGTTAAATCTTTATTGTTTCTTAAATGAATCAACTTTTGTTTGACTATAAGTGCTCACAAGCATTGTGTGGTTTACAGAAGTGGTGGTTTAAGGTAAAACTAGTAAACTGGGGCATGCTGCTGCTTTTGGGGCAGAGGATCTGGGATGTGGGAGTAGCCAGTGTCAGGCTGGATATCATAGGGGAATAATTCAAAGGGGACTGGGGTGCACCTATTGTTAACCTGCAAGGCAAAGAGACTGCTGGCATTGCCCAGAGGAGAGTGCTTGAGTGGCTGGTGGTGGCAGGGAACTGATTCCCAGCCAGGAACAAGCAAGACCCTTCACTCTGGAGACAGGGGGTAACAAGGTGACTCTCAGCCCTGGGTACCCTGAGAAGCATCACACCCACCACAAATAACTAGAGAGTCAAGAGTGTGGTTTGCATTATCATGTCTGCTGAGATAATATCAGTGCCTTTGGCTTGGTGCATCACATTCTTTTCCTTCCAGCATGTTAAGTGAGATTTTGCACCTGTAGTCAATTTCTTAAAGTGAAGGGGTTGGGGGGAAGTGAGAGACATGAAGATGAGGAGAGAAGAGGTTTTTCTTCAAGTGGTTGCTCATGTCATTCCACAGTAAGTGTGCGTGCTCGCCATGTGCACCGGTGCTGGAAGTTTTTCTCCTAGCAGTACCCGTAGGGGAGCGCCCTAGCGACCCCTGGAGTGGCGCCTCCATGGCACGGTATAAGGGGCACTGCACGCTTCCCCCCTCCCCCCCAGTTCCTTCTTGCCGCCAATGAAGGTGCTTCGGAACTGCTCTGCTCCAGCTTTGTTTTAGCTCGTCCCCAAAACTGCTTGTTCGTTCAGTGTATGGTACCTGTAGTTAGTTGTTTGTTTAGTTTAGTTTAGTTTAGCTAGAGCGCCCGGGCCGGGGCATGCCCCTTGCCCTGGGTTTTAAGTCATGCGACACTTGTAGGCGATCGATGCCACTGAGTTATCTGCACACGGACTGTCTGCGCTGTTTGGGGGAAACCCATCTCAGCGATCACTGCAAGATTTGCAAGTCGTTTAAGCCTCGGACGAAGAGAGAAAGGGACATTAGGCTCCGGGCTATTCCGATGGAGTCGGCGCTGACCCCGGCTCCAGCGCCCCACACCAAGTCGGCACTGGGCACCGCGGTGTCAGTGCGCGGCGACCCTTCCACGCCATTGACTAGTCGGCACCGCTCCCTGTCCACGGGGCACGCCAAGAAGGCTAAAAAGAGGCCTTTTTCACTGCGGCACCGGAGTAAACCCGGGACAGAGGCTAGACCCATGTCAGGCAGTCCTCGATCCCCACCGGCCTCTAGGCCTCTGACTCAAGTCGAGCAGAGTAGTCCGGCCCATTCGGAGCAGGCCTCCCCAGATGTCCGGATGCCCTCCACACTGGAGGCCCTGCAGGCGGCCTGGGATGTTATGTCCCTGCTGGTACCAGAAGCACCACCGATGTCAGCCCCGTGCTCCAGAGGCAAGCCGACACTGGGATCTCTGCAGTCACCTGCAGCTCGGTACTGGTCTTGGTCGAGGGAACGTTCCCGACGCTGTTCGCCACCCAGCGACCGTTCAGGGCAAAGTCCACGTGGATTGCCCTCGACGCCCACCAGACTGTCTGGTTGGGTTCTGTCTGACCAAGACTCTCGGCACCGCTCCACCTTGAGGCGCAAACACTGACAGGACCCAGGCAGATGATGCCAAAGGTCCTCATCTCGGAGGGGCTATCGCAGCCGGTCATGGCATGAATGTCAATGTCGTTCCTGTTTGGCGTCCTGCTCCAGGACCACGCCACAGCACCGCCTCCACAGCCCTGAGCATCAATTGCCAGCATCTCGCCATCGCGGGTCCGCCTGCCGGAGCTGATCTTAGAGCAGCTGTTACCGACGGTACCAGTCCTCCACGTCGGGATCACAGTCCCGTGGTCAGCATTGCTCCCAGCACTGCTGCTCCTCCCGGTCCAGGGACAGTGGCAGGTTATATGTCAGCCCGGCCTCCCTTCATAGTCGTCCATCGATGGGCCAGGCCAAACAGCCAGCTCCGCTGGTGCCACAGCAGGTGCAGTGGCACCGGGCCCCCAACACAGCCCCCAGTGGGGGCTCACTTGGTGTCTGGCGCCTCAGAAGGACCATCGGCCTCCCTCTCCAGACCTCCAAGGAAGGAGTCGGTGGGACATACATCCTCGGTACCGTGCCTGGAGATTGACCAGGTGGTGGACCGTCCGATGCTGGTGGACACACAAAGTACCGCGCTGGCCTCCTCACCCTCCCCGGATGAGGCGATTATGTGCCGGCGGATCGCTTGAGCAGGGACTTCTCCTCTCAGCACGAGTGGTCTCTCCATCCAGAGGTGGTGCACAGACTTTTCCAAGCGTGGGGAACGCCCCAGGTGGACCTGTTCACGACTCGGCAGAACCGTCGCTGTCCCCGGTTCTACTCCGGGAGGGGGGGGAGACTGGGACAGGGCGCTATCTCTGATGCCTTCCTCTTGTCCTGGTCAAGCCAATTTCTCTGTGCCTTTCCCCTGTTCCCACTGATTGGCAAGGTCCTGGAAAAGATAGTTGGCCAAGGCCCGGGTCCTTCTGATTGCCCCGGTATGGCCCAGACAGCATTGGTGGCTCTCCACGCGCTCAACCTACTTGACAAAGTGGTCTCGGTTCTCCAATGGGCAGATGAGTGGGGCGTTTCCCCAGTGGCCACCCCGATCCAGCTTATTCTGGACTACCTCCTTCAACTTAGAGCTCAGGGCCTGGCGCCCTCGTCAGTCAAGCTGCACCTGGCGGCCATATCAGCCTTCCATCCGCCGGTGCAGGGCCACATGGTATTCTCCCATGCTATGACTGGCTGATTCCTTAAGAGGTTGGATTGTCTCTTCCCATATGTTAGGCTCCCTGTCCTGCAGTGGGACCTAAACCTGGTGTTGGCCCGTCTCATGGGGCCACTATTTGAGCCGCTAGCCACGTGCTCCTGGTCACACTTCTCGTGGAAGGTGGTCTTCCTGGTTGCGATCGCGTTGGCTAGGTGGGTCTCGGAACTTAGGGCCTTGACCTCCGAGCCCCCTGGATAAGGTCCAGCTCCACCCACACC